>NW_008661790.1:30400-53497 GCF_000695815.1 Acanthisitta chloris | reverse complement strand
CAGTTGGGACGCCAGCCCGCCGCGGTCCCCGCCAGCGCCGCGGGCTCCGCCGTCTTCACCCTTTTTGGTTTTATTTTTCACCTCTTTGTGTTTTCCCTGTTTTGTTTCTATTTGCTTTGGGTGAGCGACAAGGGCAGGCTGCTTGCTTAAATAATTTTTCAGTGGCTCTGTACTCGCCTGGCAGTCGTGCTCCCGAGTTAAGACGTCTCGGGCTTTGATAAAACTTTAAAAACTGTTAGGTACCAATCTGCCTGGCTGCCGAGAATGCTTTTGGGCGCTGCTGCTGTGTCTGGACCGCACTTCTGCCTGGAGAGGTGTAGCACAAAAGCTTCTTCTCGCTGCTCATGAAGGCAAATGACATAACTCAGCTGATTATTTTTAGCGGGTAGTGTTTTTTTATCTCTCCACTCCCAACCCACCATCACAGAAAATGCTGGTTTCGTAGATGAAGAGAAAATCCAGCCCAGCTGTAGATTGCAGGCATGGTGCAGCCTGTGCTGCCGGTTCAAGTTAGAGTGGGCAGCATTTCCCTGCCACTTGAGCAGCACGGAGTGTGCAAGTCACAGTCTAACAGGACATCTCACCGTACTACATGTCATAACATGTCGGAAACCTGCGTTTCTTGAAGCTGGTACTCTAGTTTACACCCCAGTAGTTTTGAACAAACTTGGAAGGAAAAACAGGGAGAATAGATGCAGAAACCGTGTGTTAAGAGGGTCAGGTTCACTCAAGAAAAGGGAAAGGAACATTTGGAAATAACCAGAGGTGTGGCTAGCTCCAATCCTGCATGTTTTTGCTGTTTCCCTGTGGAAACCGGAGAGACTGAGGACTGCTTCCCCCCACCCCGCCCCGAATGTCAAGCTGTCAGCCCATATAAAAGCCAGTGTTAATTCTTTTTAATCACTTCAGGGAGTGTCTCTTCTAAAATGAGAAAACAGATGCAAATACCTATTCTAAGAGACTTTGGGGAGACCTCCCACTTTACTAAACAAGGAAATAACTGTTAAGAGTGGATTTCTTTATATTTTATTTCCAGTCTATGCACATACAGAACTATAGTACAGGGCCACGAAATATTTTATGTTTTCCTTTTGACATATTACCCAGCGGTAATAAGCAAACAGATTTAATGAGTGTCAACTCACTAAGTACAGTAACAGGAATGTTACTGGCAAATGAGAAAACTCCAGAGACGATTTTCATTCCTTCATTTTCTTGTACCTTGAATTGCATTCACATCCAGTATGTGCATATTTACTCAGTCATAGGATAATAATGATAATGGATTTTTTCCTCTGTACTGCTTTCTCTAGAGATCTGTAGTTTTATCAATAGCATAGTGACACACAAATAAATGGTACTCAGAATCTTTCCGCAAGCAAACTTCTGCATAAGATTTATCACATCAGTGAAAGAGGCATAACTTAGGATATATTGGAATTAACTAGATAAAGAGTTGAAAATAATGTATCAAATATGCCTGACAATATCTAAACAGTCAAATGGCAACGGTGTTCATTATCTTACTAAATGAAAAATAATCATTTTGTTAGTGAATTCTGTCTATTAAAAATGAGGCAGTGTTAAATACTGACAGAACTTTCTATGTACAATAGTTTATGTCCTTTGTCGTGATTATTTTTCTGTTTGTGGGCAGAGGCAGGCTCAGGCAGCTTCCTATCCAACCTTGTGGATAGCCCTGTGGGTCAAAGAACGGCAAAACATGAGAGAGGGCTCCTAGCTCCCATATTGTTTTATCTTTGATGATGTAGGGCTATATCATTTTGTGTTAACAGTGCTCACCAAGGGAATGAGAAAGGAAAAGGTGCCATCGAGGTTTGCATATATATATATGCAGTTGCACGAAGGGGAGAAGGAGAAAAGGCAGCCCCAGCCTCAGTTCAGAGCCAACCAACTCAAAGTACTGTGCTTGTAAATAAGTGTCCTGGGTGACAACATAGAGTAATCCCACTCAAAATTGTGAAAATGCTGCCATGGAGGCACACTCAGGGCTGAGAACCTATACGGCATCATTTGCGTATCTTTCCTTTTCTGGAGAACAACCTCCCCAAGGGAGAGGTTTTGCTTTAGAATAGGTGTCAGGTTGGACGCTGGCTCCTCCTGCATGGCTGTTGCTGCATCTCCACCCACAAGCAGGAGGATGGAAGACCCAGGAGGATGGTTGCTCCAGGCAGATGCTGGCTGCTCTTGCAGCACTTCTTGCTTTTCTTACCTGCCATAATCCCACCTCACCAGCTGAGGAGGGAAGAGAATGAGCCTTAGGCAGCTGCAGCTGCCCTAGTTGTGTGGCAAGGGAAGAAGATTTCCCGATTTTGTCAGAGGAAGAAGTCAGCTTGCATTATTAGCAAAGGGATACAAAGTTTTGGGATCTGAGCAGTTGAAATTGACACTTAGCTGGTACTGTCAAAAGTTAATCACTCTAACATTCTGACCAATTAGTTACTCAGTGAAATAACTTCTTTGGTGACATCTCTAAAACACTCTGGTTAGTTTAGTGCGATTCCTTGTGGGCACATTATCTGCCCGAGAGACTGAGTTACCACTAAAATAACTTGTTGACTTGCTGGAAACAGATTGAGGGAAGAGCTCAGCTTCACAACTGTCTCAGGCCCAGATCTTAAGCAGCATTCCCAGAGCAGGAGCTGCTGGATGACTCCCCACTGACAACACGCATCTGCCAGTGCGACGCTGGCTGCTCACATGACAGCGGCACGTCTTGCTGAACATACAAGCTGCTCCACGCAAGGTCTCTCCTGCTTATTAGCAGGGAGGTGTGTGGCTGCCTTATGTAATAGTTCTGATTTGGAGATGATGCCGAGTACTCTTTTATTTCTTATTTTTGTGCCAATGTCTATCCATAGTTGTCATAACTCCCTATAAATGCTTATGCCATCCTAGGCCTGCCATCCCGGTATTGCATTTCCAGCTGGCATAGTCCTTTGCAAAAGAAAAGGAGAAACCTAAACATATCCTGAATCTCAGGTTTTGAATAGGTGATCCAATAAAAAGCCTAAGTAGAATCTGAGATATGCAAGAGATGCATCCGGAGACTGAGATACTGTGGGAGGACAATAATGAAATTTTACTCACTGCAGTACCTGCTCTATAGCTGAGCACAGGGAACTGGCATCCTGTGCTGTTGGTGTGCAGGACCTTTCTCCCTCAAGATTTCACTCTTTCAAGAGAGAGAGAGGTAGAAAGTAAAAACACCTAACTGAAGAAAATGTGCTTTTACTCTTGTATTTCCAATAAGTGCTTGAAGAAGCAAAAAATTAGGGATATTTGGTGTAGACCATCATGCAGAGGTTCAGATGATTATGTAAAGTCTGTAGAAATCATGTAAGCCTACAATCCCACCTAATAATAGAGTAGCCCCCTACCATTTCATGGTGATATTTCCACTTGTAAACTTGTTAGGCTGAAGGCTTACAGAGTGATTGGAAATACAGACCCAGACAGATTTTTGAACCTCAGAAAATATGTTCTAATGTAGCTAGAATTTGAGATACCATCCTTTTGAGCCTGTTTATTCCTCTATGTTTACAGTGAGTTAACTGCATTATACTATAAAAGACTTTTTTTTAATGCACAGGAGTGGTTTTTTTGCAGAAGAATATCCTCTCTTTCAGTTAAATTATTGTGTCTATAACAGTAACAGTACTAATATTTTTTTTTTGGCAAAAACTCCACTTAAGATGTCAAGACGCACAGATGAATATGGATTGAAATGTAACATGCCTTACTGAAGGGGACTGTATTTGCTGTTTGTCTCTCTGAAAATCAGTTTGTTTGTTTTTTTAAAGAAACCTCTCCTATCTACACATTTTCAGAGGTGTTTAGACATCGCTCTTCTCATATAACTGGCCATTAATTGATCTAGATAACTGAATAAATATCTATTTGAACACACAAAGTAAAATTAGGTATTACTGTTTAAGGGCACATTTATTTAAGAGCTTCCTAACTCCTGATTACTGCAGAACAAAACAGTTTAACTTAAAAATCTTGCAGACCTCATACTTGTTGGGGTTTTATTTCTTATCTCTCCTCCTTAATTATTCTGTTCCTGTTAATGTGTGTGCCAGCACACTCTGTTTATGGTCTTCGTGCATGTCCTCACATACTTTCTATGGGTGAGAAAACTTGTGGAGAAAATAACCATGTATATGTTCCCTTGTCTGTGGTATTTCCAATTGCTTTGCTGTACAAACATGGCATGCTTAAACCATTATTTTTAAAGTATGTGGAATGGGGTTCTGGTCGTTCAGCGGAGCCAAAAGATGAGTCTGTTGCTATCCTGACTAACGTGAAGTATCCTTTATTTTAAAACTTTTGACTGCTTCTGAATGCCTGGACACAGGCAGGCAGCTGTGGATCTGGCAATGGATAGAGGTCTCCACCTTCTCTAGGTAGCTCTGGCACTAAAAAACACTTCTAGTGAAACAGTTAACAGAACAAATAGTGCATTCTGCTGAAAAAAAAAAAGATGAAGTCATGTCTTTGGAGCAAGGCTGTAAGATGAGGGGAAGAGTCCTAATACAAGAAAAACAAGGGTGTGAAAGCGCCAGAAGTGCAAGCCTGTTGTCATAGCAGCACAATGCTGCAGGGCTAAAATGTATCTTATGCAAAAACAGATGAGAATTAAGATACGCAGGTAAGATCTGGGCACAGCCAAGGAAGAGGGAAGATAAATAGCATGCTGCAAGGGCAGTGTGGAAGTGTACAGAAACCCCCCTGAGCTCCTGGTGTCGTCAGCAGCAGCAGCTCCTCAGCGTGATTCCTGCAGGCGAGAGGGTTTGATCTCTCCCGCAGGCACTGGTCAGCCGCTGCAGCAGAAGTCCTGAAGTTGCGGGTGCCTGGGAGGATGACCACATCCCACTAGTCTGCACCACTCCTCTGCTCTGCTCCAGTAGCACCGATCTACTTCACTCCATTGCATGTTGCTCCCTAGGACCCTGCACCCTTAGCTGCTGCTAGCTTGGCAGCCCATGCTAGGAGTGCCCCAGCACCCCGTGTTGCCTCACCTTGCCTGCCTTGGAAAGTCAACCTCACCTCCCGTCTAACAAACAGAACACATGGGGGACAAGTTTTTCCAATACGTGGCTGGACATGTGTGTGTGTGTGATGGGGGCATCACCTTTCTGGGAGAGCACAGCAAGCAGGCAGGGCAGGTGTAAGAGGGCAGGGATGTTTGTGCATCACAGCCACTGAGGCCAGTCCAGTGGCATCCCAGACAGTGCTGCAAGGCTTGAGGAGAGCTGCCAGGGCTCCTCATTGACCACATTTGGGCTTCCCCAAAGCTGTGACAAAGTGCTGCCTTTAAGTTGGGGTTTACAGCAGGAGAACCCCCTCTCTCCTGTTGGAAGAGAGAAGGAACAGCCAAGTTGTTAATTAACACAATGGGCTGTGAACTCGCAGCTATTGAGGTTTTCCTGCAGTGCAGAAGGGACTGTTCCTCAGGCTTCTGCTGGAGGAGCCCTTGGCAAGAGCCTACACCATGTCTCCAGCCCCCTGAGCAGCAGTATAAAGATGGAAGGGTGTTTATGGATAAATCCAAGGTGCATGGAGAAAGCCACCGGAGGTGGAACTGATGCAAGATCAGACGCAGGAGCAAAGTTTTCCTTTTTTTTCCCCATCATGAAAAATCGATCTCGGAGTTGAACACCAGGCTGTGCAGAGGGGTTTCTGCTGCCCAGGTTTTCTGTCCTCCAGCAGCAGTCAACCCAAAAACCAGAGTGGGCTTCTTCTCTCGGTGGAACAAATTCAGACAGATTTCCCAGGGTGATTGGCAGAATTAAGATGGTATTGATTAGAAAAACTTCTCCACTTCAGATTAGAAAAGAAAAATCATATCTAGCAGTTTTCTGCAGCTACCAAGAAGACAGATGGAAATGTAAATGCACACACATCTGCCACTCTGAGCACTAATAGTTGTCCCTCAGTTGATGACTAGTAGTTTGAACAATTTTTAGATTTTATTTTTGTGAAAATTGTTTGGAGAAAATATCACTCATTTTGAACAGCTGAAAAAAATTAGTTCAAAAATTACATACCATGCATAATTACTATCTTAGCGTCTCTTTAGGAAACCTGATTATAGGACTTCAAGAAAAAGAGCCCAGCTACTCATGGCAATCCTCGCTGCACGCTTTCCAGCTGCAACTTCTGATGTTTATCCTGAGCCACTAGGATCTGTTGGCTTCCTCCATCAGCCGTGTGAACACTCTTCATAGCTCAGCTAGGCTGGCGTGGTCACCAGCCCCCTCTGAACCTCTGCCCTGGGCTGATAGTCTCAGACTGACATCAGGGCACAGCCTTCTTCAGGGTTTCCCTTGCCTTCCCTCTCTGCATCTTCTGATGAAAATGCACTCTTGAAAGTTTAATTCTGACCATGTCTGCAGAGCCCATGGTGTTTTCTTCCGTGAATTGAGCTGGAAGCTGTGCAAGTCTTTTCCCTCTCATAACCTTTTTACGTTTTGACTGAGGCCATCTCATGATGTGAATAAAAAAAGTACACTGGAAAGAGATGAAATGCCAGAGATTACTGAGATCATAGTAAAAATGGAGAAATTTATAGCTCCCCATTAAAGGCTTTTTCTCCTCTTCATTTTCCTTGGCACAAGTTACCTGTAAAAATTACTAAAAGAGTAAACCATCCTCACATAAAATGAAGCCTATATTTAAAATCATTGTCTTCATACTGCTTTCGAGCTTTTCAGGCTTGAACTGAAAACAGTGATGAGATTTTAAGTAGTAATAGATAATGAGTTCATTCTTCACTTTATTTTTAAGCCTTTTCAGGCTTTCCTCCATAACCATGAGATCAGAGATTTCTTTGGCTTTTTTTTTTTACATGAAAGCTGAGTTATTTTTTTTATAAAAACTGTAGTACTTCAGGCTCCAAGACTCAGAGAAAAGCCAGACTGGGTGAAAATGACAACAAAAAGAATTCTAAGAGTGGCAACACTGACTACAGCAAAGCTAATTTTTAATTTGAACCGTCAGATATAGACTGAAAGACTAAATAGAGTCAAATAGAGCAGCAACAGCAAAGTAATATGGCATTGCAAAGATCATGCTCCTGTAAAACATGTCCCACTATGCACCAGATCATTTGCTGTACAGGAGGGCATCCATATATCTATCTAGTTTTGTCTTGCTGGCTATTCATCCATCGACTATACGTGAAGGAGCAAAGTATAGTTGAGTCCTTAGGATGAGTGATGTCCCCTATAAACACTGCATGTCACCACTCAATAGCAAAACCACAGTTTTGAGGTATACATGATAAGCAGGAGGTAGCTGTACACATCCTTACTATTAACAATAGTGGCTGCAACTGATCCAGCTTCCAAGAAAGTCAGGATGTCTTTTCATGAACTGGGCATAGGAGCCTGGCAAAGACTGATGATCCCATTTCATGTTGCTGCCGCTCTCACCATGGAGTTTCCCTGGGAACAAAGCTGTGCCACCAGTGAGGTGAGACCCGTGTGTGACACTAGTGGCTGTCGCTGGGTCCTCATCCCTCATCCTCTTTGCCCATAGCTTTGATTGGGGCAGGAGATTATGTAACATTAGCTTAAAAGATTTCTGGGTTTGGACCATTTTGCAGATGAATCAGCAGTTTCTAACCCCTCCCTGCTGGGATGGGATGTTTGCTTCACAGGGAGGCTGCAGACTTTTCTGTTACCTGATTAAATTGACAAAATTCTGGTAATACTTGACCACTTTTGAATTAAAGAAAGGATTTCTCAACATAGCAAAGGGGCTACAGGTTTTTGTGACCCTTTCTTGTAGCTCCCTGCATCTCTAGCGCAGACTTAAGAGTAAAAACAAGCTTTGCTTTCTCTCCTGACCATACATCAAGAAGTACAACCCCTTTGCCTGGGTTCAGCTTTGCTGCCACTGCTGAAAGTTGTGCCAAGCTCTGTACAGGGAGAACAGTCTCACAGAGCCCCGTGTGGGGCTTGGCCATCCCAGGGCATCCAGACTGAGCCTGCTGTGGGGGCTGTTTCCCAGCACCTGCCTTCCTCTGCTGGTGGCACAGGTAGGAGGATGGCAGACAAAAACAGCTTGAAGAATTTGCAGCCGTGGCTCTCTGAGGCCCTGAAGCAAATGCTTGAGCCCAGAATAAGTGAAAGGATTTTAGCTTTTGCTTCCTGACATCCCCTCCTGGGCCCACAAGCAGAACCAGCTGGTGGGGCAGTGTGATTTCACCACCTCTCATCTGTCAGCTGTGCCACAGGCTTAAATGAGGCTTGGTGTGGAGTTGTGAGACCAGTACAGCCCTCACCTGGAGGTATTTACCAAAAGAGATTTGTCTTCTGGTTGATACCATCTCTCCTCTCTGTCTAAAATAAATAACTAAGTGAGCATGGGACTTAAAGTAAGCAAAGACCAAGACCAAGATGTTACCAAATGCAAATGACTAAAGGCTAAAGGAAGAGAACACTGTTCTAGAAGTCTCTGGTGTGGGACACACATAAACACCATTTTCGGAAAGGAGAGGGGAAATGCAAGTGATGGTCAGTGTTTAAACAATGATGAAAGGAAGAGGTGGAAGTGATTATTTCATGCCTGAGTGCTTTCAGGGACCGTGTGCCACTGTGGTGAGGGAGCTTAGGCAGCTCTGTGCAGTTCTTATGCTGCAGTGCTCTGGCATCTCAGCAGTAAACTGCTTTTTGGTTCCTTGCACTGTTAGCTGGCTGAAAAAGCTGTGAGTGATGAGCAAGCAGTGCATGTCTCCCTTCAAGAAAAACAGTTCATTCAGCTTTTGTTATGCCTTTAAATTTCTCTTTCTCCTAATAGGATCAGTAAGGATAAGAAAACAGCTGGATAAATGAGAATCTGGTAGAGTCGTTTGTCCCAAAACTAGGTGACAGGTTTACTCAGAATATGGTTACTTGCTATTAAAATCCTCTGCACTGAGGATTGCAATATGCATTATGCAGTAGCATATTGTTAATGTTGTCCCCATCACATAACAGCCTTTACCATCCTCTGCTAACAAACTCCAGTTTTCTGGGGGACCTTCTGGTGTACCACAGGCAAACCAAACTGCAGACTGTAGTCCCTTGAACTCGCAGGATGTGCCCTTGAAAGCTCTTGGACCTTCTGTTTTCTGGGGGAGCCAGTCACCCAGGGCTCTGGATGCAGGTGAAAAAATCTGTGTGGCCACAGCTGAATTCCCAGCATGGCAGCAGAAAGGAGAGTGCCATGGGACTGCAGCTTTCAACAGGGAAGAGGCAGCAGCCCCTCGGTGCACAGGCTGCCACGGGCAAGCAAAGGGAGCAATCCTGCAGCCACACTGCAGCATGCCCCTGCCCTGCACTGAGGCAGCAGAGAGCTTGTCCTAGGATCTGGTCTGAAAAAGCAAAGTGCAGATAAAGTGATGTTTGTCTTAAGGATGAAAGTCTGAGTCAGGCTTCCCAGAGCTGAATCCTTGGGCATGCTGGGGCAGTTCTCAGTGCACTTTGTTGGGGTGGAGGGAATGCAGAGTTTTCCTCCTCTTTGGCTGTTTCCCACCAATTTGAGTCCAAACATTGTGTCCACAGTCGAAGCTCGGCAGTCATAGCTGCTCTAAACTGCACCAGCTTGCAGCCATCTCTGGGGGCTGTTCAGCTGCCAGGATATGCCAGGACACTAGAACTCTGCCTGTTTCCCTCTCCTCCCCAAAGTCCCATCCCTGGGAGGTGTGATGGGCAGGTACTCCCCATGCAGCACCTGGTGCAGCTCAGCACGGTCTCACAGGAAGCATCAGGCCACCGCGGCAAAACGAGCTCCTGAGTCTGAAGTGATCATTTCCAAGAGGAAAGGAGTATTTTAGGTATGACATTTAGCTTCTAGCCTTTCACTAAAGATGAAGTAACAGCTGTGACAGATGGATGAGGTTATTTTATAACCTGAATATTAAAAGAAAGTGCTTCAGATGTAGAAGGAAGCAAATGCATAGTGAGGCAGGATGGGTAAATAGCAACACACACTGTTTGATAGAAGCTGTATGTCAGTTTAGTTTCTTCTGCATTGTCCTATCGTCCTATTGTTACTGTTGTAACATAGTCCTGTCCTTATCCACATCCTTGTGGAAGGTCTTGGAACTCTCTACACAACTCGGGTGGCACAGAGAGAGTTAAATGGTGATGGTGGTGAGTGAGGCCTGAACATTTTGCAAAGCAATTTGTAAAAAACCAGCTTGTACTTTGCTGAGGCTCCAAACTAGCAAACTCAGTATTTTACATCTGAGAAACATTGCAACCCCAGCCGGTTAGGGCTATTCCCTTGCCATCATTTAGATTTCATGTTTCTTCTTTGTTGACTAAAATGGATTCAGAAAAGGTTGCAAGAGTTTTCTGTGGTTTTTTCAAAAACAGACGGTAATTTTTCTGCCTTTCTGATGCTCAAAAATAACTGAATGCATTTGGGGTCAGAGCTCAGGCATGGCAAATTGCAGAAGGATGCAAAATAACTTAAAGAGGCTGCACTAAAAGCTGCTAGACCTAACATTAACTTGCAGACCCTAAAGTTAGGGGACCTTCACCAATTAACAGAACCTCTCAGAGAAAAAAAAGATAAACCAGTGTGTGTCTCTGCCATTGCTTCCTGATCTCAGACTTACTGAGGATTTGGTGGGGGAAAGAGGGAGGAGAAAAGAGAGCAAATTAGTTATTGCCAGCTATCTTTTTCCAGCTATGCCGACACTGTATATGTAGGACATGCAGCTGTGGCCTGTCCTTTACGCTGAGTGAGCGCTAGTCGTCTGCCACTGCCAGGCTGCCAGTGCATCCTGCATAGGTGGCACACCTGGTCATGTTGCTCTTCTGCCTTCTGTATCTGAAGTGCATCTGTTGAGAGAGCAGCTGAGCAATCCTGAGCACAACAGTGTCTCTGGACATGGTTGGGCTGTAGCTTTCCCTTTTATGTTGGCCCAGATTGCTTGAAAGTGGAGGTCTGGACCTTCTAAGTTTTCTTATTTAAAGAGGACAAACAGCAGATGTGCATGACAGTGATGCAAGTCACAATACACCAGAATTACCAGCAAAAACATAGGGGAATAATACCTCTGTTTTGATGCATGTTTCCTTTTCTTTGCAATGAGTGTGTTATTAATACCTCAGTCACCAGAACTTCTGTTGTTGTTGCTTAGATCAAATAGGAAGGGGACAGCAGTGAGGAGCTGCTGTTGTTCTGGCTGCTACTGTGCAAGATGAACTGATGAATAACGTGTGTGATTTATCTTTCCCTTGTAGTTGCACTCTGCAGTGACCAGGATCCAAGTTCAAAGACCTGGTTTCAATTACACATTTGCCCATATATGTATCCTGAACAATGACAAGACATGCATAGTGGATGACATAGTGCATGTACTGGAGGAATTAAAGGCTGCTCGTTCTTCTAATCGAACTAATTTTGCAATCACTTATCCGATTACTCACTTAAAGGATGGCAGGGAAGTGTATAATGGGCATCAGCTCGGTGGGGTTACTGTGCACAGCAAGGACCGGGTGAAGTCTGCGGAAGCCATTCAGCTCACCTACTACTTGCAGGCAATCAACTCCTTGAATGACATGGTGGCAGAGAAGTGGGAATCCATTTTTTGTGACACTGTTGAACTTTTCCAGAAATCCAACAGGAAAGTCAAAATGTATCCTTTCACTTCTTCTTCGCTGAAGGAGGATTTCCAGAAGACAAGCAGGGTGTCAGAACGCTACCTGATCACGAGCTTGGTCCTTGTGGTCACCCTGGCCATTCTCTGCTGCTCCATGCAGGATTGTGTCCGCAGCAAACCCTGGCTTGGCTTGCTAGGATTGCTGACCGTGACCCTTGCCACCCTGACTGCAGCTGGGATCATCAATCTCACTGGTGGGAAATACAATTCCACCTTCCTGGGAATCCCCTTCGTCATGTTAGGTAACTATTTCCTATCTCCTCTCTCTCTGTTGTGTGTTTGTGCCTCCCTGATGCATTTCCAAGCAAGCAGAGAAGCATCACTGCATGGTTCCCGGTGCCTCACCCCTGCAGCGCTGCCATCCACACTGCCTCTTTTCCTGAACCTTTTCTACTGTGCTGGGATGTTAAAATCATGCCTGGGGCTCCAGTATGGCATAGCGCCCTGCCATAGGATGTGAAGCCTGTGCAGTAGCAAGGACAAGGATGTGCAAATGCCTTGCCTTGTGCAGTGGGGGAGCCCAGTTGCTGCTTCTCTGTGGATGTTTGAGTCTGGTTTTGAAGGGAGACCTTTGCAGTGGTCCCCGTGCAACACTGACAGCTTCAGCTGTGCTGGCAAATCAAAGGGGCTGCCCACGGTGGGCATTAGAGAGTGCTGGCCCCTTTGGGGAGAAGAGCAGTGCTGTCCTGGCTTGGCAGGCACCTGTCTGTGGGATAAGGGTGGTGGTTGGTTCTGGGTTGCATTTCTCCTGAAGTCCCTGTGTTAGCTGAGTGAGCGTAAGGAAGGTTTCTCTGAGGGAGAGAGCTTTGACACCCCTGGTCAAGGACGGACCTGTCTGGTCAGGAAAAGCACATCCCACAGCAGAGGGTTATGGAGGGAAGTGGCACTGGCTGCTCCCTGGCTCTAGTGCCAGCAGAGACATCTTCATCACTGCAGTTCTTGTACCACCTTCACTCACTGTGGGGAACAGAGTGGTTTGGTTTAGTTTGGTTTTCCTCAGAAAGTCCCAGAGTCAGTGTCCTCTCCTGTTGGCACAAGGACGTTTGTGGGGAGTGTACCCAAACAGGCAGGGGGAGTTCATGGGAGACAAAACGAGAGCTCTGGAGAGTTCACAGCCTCTTTGTTTGTATTTGGTTCATAACCAGTGTGAAAAGCTTGGTGCACTGTAGGTGTTTGATATGTCCTTGTTCATGCCATTATTCATTTGTGGAGTATAATACATGCATTGATTTGATCACAGCTTCCTCAGCTGAAAATCAGTGCTCAGTAATACTTCAGATTTCAAGTGTAAGAGTGTCTTCACTGACTTAGTCACATCGTGTAGTGATATGACACTTTTCAAGCACAGCTATTTTTATATCCAGCACCAGGTTCCTATGCCATGCCTGTGCTGTAGTACTGTTACACTGTGGTATTGTTGCACTTTAATTAAAGACTATGCTTCAGTGCATCACACTACCAGTTAACATACAGAATATATTCAGTGACAGGGAGAATTCAGCTAGATGACATCGGCTTTCATTTTCAGATGGCATCTATGAAAATTAGACTGTATCATAATCCAGAGGAAACACAGCGTGAGAAAGTCAGAATCAAAAGAAGGGTAGCTTTCTGACACAAGTCTTTGGTTTTCTTGGTGGGTTCTTATGCCTGCGCATGTATAATCAAATTCAGTTCCTCAAACTGAGTAGTGTATATTACATGTAATACTATGTAGGAGAGGGTTTCCAGATGTGTTGCAAGAATAGCAGAAAAGCAGTCTAAAGTCCAGCCATGTGAAATAAAAGTACATGGGAAAAGTGACTTCAAAAATATAAACTATTAGTGTTGTTCAGGGATCAAAGCATCTACTCACTGGGACAACCTTTTAGATCTTTAATTTACTAATAGTGACAATACTGAGACTTGAAATCCTTGAAGAATTAGAGATAACTGTGAAATGTTTCACATTTCTATTTTAGTGCTCCTTTAAGTGCTGAGCTATATAGCCAACTCTGCTTTTCTTTCCTTTTTTTTTTCTTTTTTTTTTGATCTTACTTGGTTGAAGTATTCCACTCTTAAAGGGCAGCTCAGCTCTCACTGTGAACAAGTCCAGATAGAGCAGCCGAGTTCTTGTGAATCTTGCCTGCTTCCCCAGCTACATAAAATCTCCCAAGGGACCTGAATATCAACAGGTAAAGAGAAGGCACTGAAGACATTTTGGACTTTTTAATGACAACTGTTTTAAACTGGCAGATAGCTAGTAAGGCAGGGATGCCTTTTTTTTCCTGCAATACAACAGAAAGACTCAGCATGTGTTTCAGAACGTGTTTCATACCTATATATTTTTTTGCTTATAAAGGATGGGTTAACTCAAGGTAACTGAAGGCTGGAAACACTAACCACCCTCCATTACAGCTGGCTGAACTGTTTCCACTTAATTTCAGTGACCATCAGATTAGATCATAGATTAACTGACCTTTAGAAAGCTAAAGGATATCTGGCTAATGGCGTAGCCCTGTATCTATTACTCATAATCTCATGGCTAAAAGCAAAAATTAGATAGAAAAAATGATTACACTGGACACATTTCAGGCGAGGCCCCTTTACTGGTATACATCATTAATGAAGTTTCTGCAGTTTATAGCAGCTGAGGATTTTTAACTTTTCATCAATGTTGCAGAGGCAGGGGGACACTCTCCAGACATAATCTGCCCTCCGACACAGGACAAGATTACATCTTGCATAACAGATACTTTTCAACATGCACTTTTGTCTCCTCCTTGGACCACTTTCTCTCTCACTACAGCATTTGCATCATGTCTAACCTGAATTCCCCTTTTGCAACTCAGCTGTCCTCCTTATTTATCCACTGCATCTGGAAAATAATTTTTCTTTTTCTTCGTGTATTTGAGACCACTCTTACTTGCTTAGCCCTCTTCCCTTTCATCCCAGGTTTTCTCAGACTATGCTTACCAGACTTCCTGCAATCCTCTTGCTTTTGACTGTTCCACATCTTCAGTGGAGTATGGTGCCTAAATCCAGGCACAGGATTCAGGCTGAGGCTTTCAGCAGCAAGTAGAGTAGGAGGATGATTTCACACATCTTGCATATGGCACTCCTGTTCATACATTGCCATATGACATTCATTTTTTCTCAGCAGTATGAAATGGTTGGCATTTGGTTGGTGGCACATGGTAATTCACGGATTCCTCATGCCATTTTCTATCCTGTTTGCACAGTCAGTTGTTCCAAACAACATGTAGAAGTTTGCCCTTGTCCTTGCTGAATTATAGCTTATCTCACACCATTTCTCCTCCTCACCAAGTTTGCCTTGAGACCATCACTGCCCTTCCAAGCAAGATGCAGTAACTGAAGTTGGTCAGCAATGTTTTGCAATTATCAACTTCTTTATATCTTCAAGAATTACTTTCGGAATGGTTTGTCCAGTCATAAGCCCATTCTAACTATACAGGCTGTATGTCTGCAAAATAGTCCAATTAAGGTGCTTCATAATACTTATTTCGGTCATCCTGTTTTCTGTGATATCCCTTCTGCATCAGCCATTTCCAAGAGCAAACAAGCTATAGTGAAGGGTGACAGCCTCTATAGATGTTGAATCCTTAGATTTTGCATCAACAGGACAATTTAAAGTTATTAAATTATCATGGTTTAGCAAATTGTAGTTTTACCCTCAGACTGTGTAAGCAGGAATATCTTTTGCCTACTCACCTGTTAAATATGACATACCAGTTTAAACACTTCATGCTTTGATTTTTAAGCTACTACGTTTATGGTAGTTTATTCTGATTTATTTTACTCTTTAATTAAGGCAGGTTCCTGTAACACAGCTCATAAAAAATGACTGTATATTGTCTGAGTTTGTCACTACTGTGACGATTTTTATTTTGTGGCTGGTTTCTTTTTCACTTTCACTGACTTCTAACTGAATGGCAAAAATTGAAGCCAGGAAAGATATTGCCAGAGACCTTCTTCCCCAGCAGGTACCAAAAGAGTAAAGATCCCCTTTGGTGACTGGAGATCCAGCTGTGAGAACCAGATGAGAGGCCGTGCCTGAAGCTGGCCTGAGCCCCCATCAAGGGGCTGTGCTGGGAGTGAGGTAGCAGAGGAGGACAGGCTGGCTGCAGCTGCTCTTTTCTCTGCAGATATTTTGTCAGATCAAACTGTGAACTGTTCTTCCTCGGCCCTGGGTTTATACAGGTACTTCTAATGTGAAAGTGAATCCTAAAACCTGGGAAAATTGGCAGACTCCCACCATTTGCCTGGATGTATTTTGAATTAGTGTATGCCTCTGTGGCTTTTTAAAACTACCATCCACATTTATCAGTGTGCAAACAAGTAATTTAAGGGCATGTCTAGTTCACATGGAATACTTTGTTGAACCTAGGGCTATTCATTTTTGATCCTAAGAACCAAAAAAGTAAGTTCTCCAACTTGACTGAATTTAAAATAGCTGATTTATAATGTCAGCTGAAAAACAGAATTAAAATTATTATTTCCTATTGCATGCTGCATTAAAAACTACAGATGTTTGGTCTGGCACAGATGCAAACATATTCATCATAAGTTTCCCTTACACATTAAATGCTGTTTAATAACTGCCAATTCTTGAAAAATACCAGCTTTCTCAAAAAAACCCACAGTGTTACCAAACAAACCACTGAACAACAAGCAGCACTATCTGAACAAGTTTTTGGCATGACGTTTTTCTTCCGAGAGGTGGAGTGGAACCTAGGCACTCAAAAGAAAATTGTGGCATTGCCATTTGCACTGAAGAGAAAACTAGCAGTGTGTTTCCTATTCCTTCAGAAACTAATACAGTTTATTCGGGGAGAAGTGGCTCTCTCAGCTGCCAAGTTCGTGAAAAGCATCAGCTCTGTGAAATCGCGGTGGAATGCCAGGCACTGCCAGATATGGGCAGGGATGCAGGGCCAGCTCTGCGAGCTTATATTTAGCCTTCGATGCTGGCAGGGAAAAACCAGGTAGGAGCTATGAGAGTGGCTTGAGCTTGTAGAATGCTGTAAAAGGAAATGATAGCCAGCCGTGTGTGAAACTCAGCAGAACAGGGACAAGTGAAGAACCTCTTCTTACCACCTCACTCCATCCTCCCATCACATCCCACCATGGCAGCGTGCCCTTTCTGGAAAGAGAGAAAGGAAAAGCAGTCAACAGAGCAGGTCCAGGGAGACATGACTGGGAAGGAGCAGGTGGAAGTGTCAGGCAGGACTCGGGCAGGGTCCTCCTGAGGTCCAGTTGCAAGTGCAAGGAAGTCAGGGGGAGAGGGAGATGGTTACATGGCTGCGTCTGACAGGTGGGGTGCAGAACACTTTGGGAGGTATCCTGCAGTACCAGGGTTCATAGTAGCACCTCACAGATTCAGAGAAGTTCTGACTGCTTCTCAGAAATACAAATTTGTTGTTTGCACACCTTTCATGTGACTTGTCTGGAGGAGAGCCATGCTGGTGGAGGAGTGAGCTGAGATGCCTGTACAGGGGCTTTACGGATGCAGAAGGTTGGAGCAGCAAAGATGGGATCTGAGGTCAGAAGCAGCTGGGAAAGAAAGTTGGAAGGAAAAAGTTAGGAAACAGAAGAAGGGAGCTCAGTGTGTTTGATGATAGAAGTGAAAAGCACAGGAGAGCAAGTGAGAGTATTGCTGAAGTGTAGAAACCATGAAGACAACAGGCAGCTAAACCAAGCAGGGGAGCTAACAACCAGTGCAAAAGCCCTGAGAGGTTGAGGGTGCTCAGGCCAGCACATGCAGCTCACTGGAGCTGCACCTCAGTGCCAGTAAGGTGCCCAGCCCAGCTTCTTCTTCAGTTTTCCCGAACAACATGCTGGTAGAGAATTGCAACATATGCCAAATTTATACACCCAAAAAGCATTCATTATCCTCCCTATCAAGGATCCAAATCTTTGCTATATTGAATAAAACTGAAGAGTCAACATTGGTTATATAAAGAGTTTCAAAGAGAGAGAACCAGCCCCTCCACTGGTCTCCCTGGTGCCCTTCAGTCCACACACAAAGGTAACACACACTTTCAAGTGTTTGACTTTGTATAGTACTTTTCCACCAATTTTCCTGCTGTCAGTTAATAAAAATGTGAAGCTTACTGAGTCTCTCTGATTTTTTATTCCCTGAGCTAAGTTTTCTCATTCTCCCTGCCCAACTGCCTCTCTGCTGCTGTCTTTTCGTGCTGGGAAGAAGCACATCCTCTCTCAGCTGGCTGCCTCAGCTTGCTACTCCCATGTCGCTTTCTTCCATCTCCATCTCTTTTACTATCTCTGGCAGCCTCCTCCAGCAGGTCTCACCCATCTTCTTGCTCCAGGTCACGACATCTTCCTGATGCCTACACAACTCTTAGCATCTTTTGGTCTCCCTAAACTTGCTTTTCTCCTGTTTTCCCGACTCCTGTCAATGTGTCCCCCTCTGCCATTTTGGCTCAGTTTCCTTTCAATTTCTCTTCTATCCTTCCCTCTCCTCAGCCACAGCTGGGCCCATTGTTCCTACCATTTTCCCTATATTCTTCAATAACTTCCTTGGCTCTCAAATAGGTTCCCCACTATTCCCTGCAGTTGTATCTCAGCTGCTTCAGATTTCCCAGTGATTTCCACCATTCATCCTTTCCTTTTTTCACGCTGCCAAAGCACTCCAAGAGTGCCCTGGAAGTACACTCGTATTTTTGTCACTCCATCTGCTCAGCTTTCCCAGTTCAACCCTGTGCAGCTCAGTTACAGTCCCAAAACATTTTGTGGTTTGTTCCTTTCATTCCTTTTCTACGGAATGAATAACATTATCTGGTTTTATCTACCCCAAGCAAAATCCCAGGCATATCACTTTCCTTGTCATGCCTTTTTCCTCTCCTTTTTCTCAGTCCCTCATTGTCTTCCTGATGTCTCTAGGCAGCCATGCACCTTCTGCAGTCTGTCAAGCATCACCCAGCATTCCTGTTCCTCTCAGGGAAAAGCAGAAGTAGGCCCCCAGGCCACCCTTCCTCACTCAATGTACCAGTGAGTCCTCTCACCAGTGACAGTGTCTTTCACCCAAAGGTGAGGTGATTGATCGCCTCCTCTACCTGCTGGTCTCTCTCTCCAGTTCTCCTGAAGAGTGATGTCCTGAGCCCCTTGAGGAACCCAAACACCACAAAGCTACTAATGATGGGAAGGAAATAGGCTTGAAATACAAATGGTGGCAGAGTATTTTCGACACTTGTACCAGCCCTTTCCTGAGCAGTGCCAAACAGCAAGTGGAGCTTGCAGCTGCACACCCATGGTCCATGTTCCCCTCTCACCACTACAAAGCCCAGTGAAATCCTTGCACACGTACATGCTTCTTGGCTTCAGAAGAGTGCTGATGACTCAGACAATTTGCAATGCTTGTGGGAAAAGAGGTGCTCTATCTATAGGAAGTCAGTCCAGAAACATCTTAATATTGAAACCGAGTGCTGTACAGTCTTTCACTGAGATCAGCCATTTCCTCATGATTGGTGGTGCTCCAATATGCACTTGTTTCATATGAAAAGGGTGTTACAGGCAATGCAGCGTGTTTGATGAGCATTCATTTATGCTCATTTATTAAGAGTAATAGAAAGCTGTTACACGTTTACTTGCCTGCATTCTTTTAATTGCAGGTAAGTCAGTGCATGCCATGGTTTAAAGGAAGGCTTTGTCAGAGATGTCCCAAACAGTCACAGTTACTGAGAGTTTGGCACTAACATGCTAATTTTCTTCCGGTGGTGAAGTCCCTCAAGAGCAACTTCCACATATATGAGAATATAATGGAAGTTCAGAAGTTAAAGAATCCTTTCAATATATATACATGCAGGAAGTATATATATGTGTGTGTGTGTGTATGTTTGTGTACATTGTATACTGGACCTGGGTGTTCAGTGAAGTCTTGGGGAACAGCAGGAACTGATGTGACTTTTCATTTTAAGTCTGTCTCTGAGAGAGATGTGCATGTTTAGGGCTTCAAATAAATTACACCCCCCACATAGGCAGTAGCCTAGAGGCATGTGTGGCAGAGAGGGGTCCAGGCATTTTGACGTCATGAAATCTCTGGCAGAGAATGATTTAATCCAGAGGTGGATTAAATTGGAGTAAGTCTGGATGCTTTGTGGAAAGCTCAGGTTGAGTTTCAAACTTGTAATTTTTTTTCTTTTTTTTTAATCAGTAAAAATAGTAGATCGAATGTGCTTTGTCTGAATTTTTGCAACTTTCTGAACATTGTGTTTCACATATGGCTGATCTATATATTATGAGTAGTGACAAACACTTCTTAAACAGGAGAATGTAAGGGTATGCCTGAGATGTTTTGGTTGCAGCTTTCTCAGCAGAAAAGGGGAACTCACAGTGTGGTAAACAAATCTGTACTCCACTGGCCCATATTCCACTAGGACAACACTCCTAGAAGCAAATGATATTTTAGCTTGTGGGCTTAGAAATTTAAAGCAGATTTAAAACATGATTTTGCCCCAGATATACTCACTCTGGTATTCTGTCTTCAGGAGCTGTCACTTGCTGTATGTCACTTGGCTGTTCTGTAGCGTGGTAAACACTAACCTTTCACAGGTGATTGCTGGAGGCTTTTACTTTTAAGTACTTTTTTTTATCCAGCATGCATAAAATCTGTCAACAACTCGCTTTATGAAGAAAATCAGTTTGCAATTTTGTCTGCTGATAAGAGTCATAGCATGTCATATGTAAGACAAGCCAAGTGGTACTTAGCATACTAACTCCACATCTAACTACCTCCTTGGCTAGCTAGGCTTGAGGTACATGCATCATGGGGAAAGTTCATCTTGCCAGCCACATCTGTCATTCCTTTACTGTCCTGGCATCAGACTCTGCGATCCTCTACAGCTCCCCTGGTGCAGAGGGTGGACCTAGCTCCCCACACACACCCCAGGGTCTGCACCCGATGCCAGCAGCAGTGACGAGCATCTGCAGATCCCTGATGTCCTCTTGTCATCCTTCATGTGGCAAGACTAAGCCTTTCTCCCTGTCTCTTCAAGTAACAGCTTAGGCAGGGTACTGTGCTTCCTGGGGGATTTTCTGATGTCACTGAGTTAAAGAGGATGAAGAGGCTTTCCTGAGAGGAGCAGGGAATTTTGGGGCAGGGAAACCCTTTGAAGGCCAGCCAGAGCCAGATGCTCCCCTGCTGTTTGCTCCAGAAGCACAGGCTTGCACTTACGGCACAGGTTTGGCTCAAATGCTTTCAGTTCAGATCTGCACAAGGCCTAGGTAGTCAGTAGATGAATGCACCATGCAGACATAAATATTCCAGCAGCTAAAACCAAATTTTACTAATGCTCAGCTCCTTCTGTTGCACCGAACGAAATACGACTTTTAACTTTTGCCAGGTCTTTTATGAAAACAGAGGAAAGCAAGTCACACGTTTAAACTGAGCTGACAGCCTGCTATTTAAATGCCAAAACAAGCCTCTACTGATTCTTAAGTGGAATTAAATATTCACTTTATATATGGAAGTAGATTTTGAACTATAACTTAGTTTGCTTATCTTTCTCAAAATACAAGAGCCACTCAGGTCTTCTCTCAACTGTATTCTTGCTTTAGATATGTTTATCTGACATACTTGCTATCAGTGTAGCAGGAAAATCTCAAATATTACATTGGTTCAATAGTGAAAAAGGGTGATACAAGAAATAATCTGAGAATTTTCCCAAATCCTAAATCAGTAATTTTTATCCTATTGAAATCAATAGGACTATTCAGAATTAACTGCCTAAGTGCTGAGTTACACATATTGTAATAAGAGGCTGTTAATGTAAACAGAATTTGGTATGCTTTAAAAAAATAATTTGAAAATGCAATATTAAGTAGTGAGATTTAGTTTATAATGAATAGCCTTAAAATACAGATGCTCCAAAAGTAAAAAGTGGTGAACCGTGTTACCACTAAAGCCTAGTACTATGAATACTAAGGCATTGTTTAATTCAACTTAATTAAAATACTTCTCATTCTCTTTGTTTATTTTCCTTTCTATAGGTAGAAAAATTACAGGAATGTCCACATGTCTTGTGTATGTGTATGTATTTCTTGAAAGCTAGGGATTTAGATGTAGAATGATTTTCATTTCAATAGTAATATGTAGATCATGCTTTTAAAATTAGCTTATGACTTGTACCATTTTCTAAAACGTTGGCTCATTATTGCTTGTTTACCACGATAAAAAGTAGTGCTGGGGAGGTTATAGTTTGGGATATATCATGTTCCCCATTTAGGGTGAGACCATGAGGGTGATTTCTTTTTGTCAGTGCCTTCTTTGTGCAAACGTGTACTTACTAGTATAGTTCAGGAAGGATTATGCCTGACCAAAGTAGACTGTTTCACGGAACAGAGAGTTGATCCTGGGCTGCATTTTCCAAAAGTTCAGTTTAGAGATGTAGAAGATGTAGGATATTGTGGCAGACATTCATTGCCAGGAGACTGGCATAAGAATGACTCAGGTGCAGCAGATCCGTAAGAGTTTTATGAGGAACATAGCCCCCTATAGCTGTGCTTGGGAGTGCTGCATAGGACCTAAATGTGCTGGATTTCCAGATGCACCCCATTTTCCTGGCTGTGTATTAAGCAATTTGAGCACAGACTTAGTGGTCCAGAGAGTCTTCCTGCAGGATCTACGACTGAAAATATCATTGCGGTCTCACAGTGTGAAGCACTGAGCACCAGTTGAAGATTTCTTCTCTGTGTGCACCAACCAATAGTGTGTTGCATGGGGACACTTTCTCTTCAGCAGTGCACGTCTGTGGGCACAGACACCCACAGCTGTGAAACACAGCAGATACTGAGAGCATATTATTAAACATTTTGGTTTCTATTATTTTGTTGCCAAGCAGATACAGCACAAAACATAACTCACTCCAGAGACTGAGGCAGATTTTTATCTGGTGTGAATGCACCAAGATCCTGATAGTAAGTTGAGGAATACATGGGCATGCCTGGGGCTTTCTGACTGGGGTGGCCAGTGCTGTTTAAACAGGATTGGAGAGATCAGCCTGACCCTTGAGGGTGAATGGCTAATACTCAGATATAAAGCAAAACCAGAGATTCATCTGCTGGTATCACACCTGGATACCTAACAGACTGGCATACCTAATTTCAGTATGTTTCTTTTTTGGGAAGATCCCAAGTCAGATGTTAATGTCTGCAACCATAGTACACCTTAGTGATACATGTGTAAAATTTAGTAGTCTTTAAAACAATAATTGCAAATACTGAGCCTACACAACAGCACTGTCATATTTTTGAAGTATGTTGTCATACCTGTAGTTCAGTTACAATACAGACATGTAGGGTCTGTGTGACAGGAAGTAAATAAAGCATTGAAGTATGTACAGCCTATGTTTATACTAGTGCGTCCCATCCCATCTTGCTTTGCTTGTGTTCTTCTT
>NW_008661790.1:11827-30355 GCF_000695815.1 Acanthisitta chloris | reverse complement strand
GTTTTTTCATATATATAAATGCTATATATCATTTATATAGCATTCAGGCTTACTTGGCCTTTGAACCTGAGCTTAGGGGCATGAAATAAAGTCAGGCTGCACTTTTTGGTTGCTGGGACTTCAGTCACTTTGCAAATGAAGACTACTCAACTGTCTACAGCCTGCAGTCCCCTTGGCGCAGTTCTGAGTCGAACATTGCTGCCTGGAAACACAGCTCATCAGAGTACCTTATAGGAACTCTGAACTGAGCTCCCAGAAACACTCAAGAAAGTATAGGAAAAGCAAGTAGCATTCATAGTGCATTTTCCCAGGTCAACAGAAATATTTGGGATGGACAGGTCTGCACACTGAGGGTTGACCAACAATACACACCCTCTTTGAGATCTGACATTCACTCAGAAGAACTGTGGTGTTGCAGCACCTTTTATGGACTGCAAAGGTGGATATTGCTTAGAGTAACCCACAGTTTGTTGCAACAGCATGCTAATGATGTTTTAACTGGTTGGCTCAACACATGCCAGCAAATTGATATCCGCTCAGTGAAAAGTGTATAAATTAGACTTGGTGCTAATTCTGTCTGCACAGTGAAGGGTCTCATTTAACTGTAGTATTTTATTATTTTCATGAGAACAGGGTATGAAGCCAGATGTTTACTTCAGCTGGATGCAAATATTCTTGCTCTGACTGTCATATTCAGTAGCGCTTCGAACGTGCTGTATGTTCTGAGTTGAAATCGTGCCTGCTGGGAGAGGCCACATGAGGCAGGTTGGGTATTTAGTCGACAACTGGTTGATTGCAACTCCTGTGACAAAGGGAGTCCGGATTAGCAGTTTCACTTGGCTTGTCAGAAGATGGGAGCTGATGAGCTCACTGATCTAGCTGGAAAATATAAGTCAGCAGGGGGAAATTATCTCAGCCTCTTTGTTGACATTACTGTGGAAGGCAGTCCTAGAGTTTAGCAGTGTACATTGTTATTTTTAATGCTGTCAGCGTGGAAAATTCATTGCACCTTCATTATATCATATGTTATTGCAGGTACCGTTTTGGAAAGGGCAATTCCTGCGATATGATTTTGATCTCCCGTGTACTATTTTTGCACAAGTACAGTTCCTGAGACCTTGCCTGCATTGGCAGCAAACTGGGATATGAATTTACAGCATCCTAGCTATTTCATGTTAATTCACCCGGTGTTTGTCTCTGCAGATGATATTTCATTCCACTTTGAATGTGAATCAAGCTGTGCTTCACAGATACCCACAAAGAAAGCTGATGCAACATAGCTTGCCCTCTGTACATTCACACCCTTTTTCACCGCACACTAAATTCCTCTTGCAGACAAGTGCTCCTATTCAGTGGGGTGATTTATATCAACCTCAGTGGGACAGCATTCGTCCAGCTGAACTGATAGCGTTACAGGGATGCAGCCATTACAATACGAGCAAAAATCCTAAATCAAAATCCAGACTTAACTTCACTAATTCCATCAGAGCATGCTTCCACTTCAAATTTTTACCTACCCAGTTTACAAGGCTCCTATATATCCTACCATGACTCAGTCCCCATTTCAGCCAATCTTTTGTGCCGTCAGCATCAGGAAAAGATTTCAGTTTAAAAAGGAACCCTCAAAAAAACAAAAAACGCTGCTTTCTAATCCCAGCCTTCCTTTAGTCCAATTTAGACTAAAACAGGTGAATCAGTAGCCATATGGGAGCAGCAAACTTTAGTAGGGGAGGGGAAGCAATGCCTGAGAAGGGAGAAATAACCCAGCTCTGCCACTGAAGAGGTCTGCCTGCTTAGGAAGACAGTTTGATGCTTTTTTGGTCTTCATTCTGGCAGTTAATGGACAACATATGTACTAGTGCAGCATTCAGCCTCACCAAGGTGGAGATCAATCATTATTAGCGTTTTGTGAGCCTCTCTGTTAAAATGGGATGAATAAAATTGATTACCCCTGAAATGCAACCTTCCACACAGAAGGCTGGAACTTCACAACCTGTAAGTGGTACTTTATTCAGAGAGATTTTACTCAAGTATCAAACACACACAGAGACATACAACCTTCAAAACAGTAAGGACAAAAAATGAGACCTGCAGTGTACTATTATTCTCTGCTTTCATAGATGGATAAAACTGCAAAAAGAGGAACCAAAACCTTGTTCTCAGTCATTCCCCTTAATTTCTCTTACAGAAGAAGTCTGTTTGAATACCCAAACCTCATCTTATCATGGTAAGATCAAAACTTCATGTGATTTTAGTGCAAAATTGAACATATCCCTTAGTCTTTAAACAACCAAAGCAGACAGCAGCCCTTGTTTCAGGGAAGCAATTAAGCCAAGTGAATAGAGAGCTGGTCTGTGACTCCAGTGACCAGGAGGTCACTTCACTGCCCTCTCACAAGCTCTGGGGCTGCTTAAATTTCTTCACCCCTCTCTGCTTCAGTCTTGCTGTTTGCCAGGTAGGAGCAGAGCCAACTTTAAGCCTGGGCTGCCAATGCCCTTTCATAAAGGCTCTTGCTTGAACAACCACTTAACAGGGGAAAGGATGCATTTCTTTTTTGAGGTTTTAAAATAGTGCTGAAAAGAACAGTTTCAGCGCCTGCACATAAGTAGTATTTAAAAGTGAAGTAAATAATTTGATCATTTTAAGGAACAGAGAATTTTGCTTTAGTTTTCACAACTTCCTACAAGTGCTTTTTTTCTCTCACGCACCCTCTGCATTGATTTTGCAGAGCATGTGTAATTACAGGACTTGATTCTGAAGGAGGCAAATGAAACTTTTTATAGCATTTTCAGGCTAGTCATAAAAGTCCTGTATTTAAGGCTAGACATGATTTATTGGTTTTATTGCTTTTATTATTATTAGGTTCTAAAATTAAAGGTAGCCCACCTCAGCCCATAAAAATGTAAGCTCCTCAGAATTAACAGTAACTATCTTCTTTATTTTCTTTGGCTACAAAAGCCAGGACATCTGTTCTCAGTCATCCAAGACATGGTAGGAGTGTCTCCTAAATGCAAAACAGCAGAAAAAGAGAATGAGAAAAAAAGGTTTTATTCCCATTTTGTTCAATACCTTTCTTCTATCTCTTTTGCATTGTCCTTTGCCCCTTCAGAACCTCTTTTTCTTTAAAAAATCCTGTCTTTCTGTGTACTCCTTCTTCTTAGCTCATGATTGTACAGCCTGACTGTAGGGCACAACCAGTGAATCATAATAGCAAATGTCAACAGGAAAAGATCTCCAGTAGCCCATTAGCTGGTTTAGTTCATGTTTATTATTTACTGAATGACCGTGAATAATGAACAGATTGCTCTAAATGATTACAGATCTGTGGCTAAATCTCTATTAAAAAAGGAAAATTAGTTAAAGAAATTACAGAATTTATTTGCAAGGAAAAAAATGCCTTTTTCTCATTAATATTTTATAGACTAGACATAGCACCAGAGAGAGAAATAGAGGTAATTGGTGCAAATTGGTTAGGGATGCAAAAAATGGAAACCCTGAAATGACAGAAAAGTGAAAGAAATTCTCACAAAATGCTTCCATGGAGATATCTGCTCTAATCTCTGTGGGTTAGACTTATATGAACATCAGTGAGCTAAGCAGTGTTGGAGATTGTTACCCCAAGTTGTGTTTACAGTCAGTATTTAGAGGAGTAAATTAGGTTAGGTAAATCCCATCCTAGCTAAATACAGCTAATCTCTTGACTGCCATGCCTAATTTGTGCATGAATTTGGGCTTAATCTTTTTCTCAGAGGATACTGGATCAGGTCAGTAGTGCCACTGATACAAAAAGTGTGCAAGTTTGTCATTTAGGCGTGTCCTCCTAAAGGTAAATGATAATTCATAGCTTTTATACAATTGGACAGAGCAGTCACAAACTGTACAACTGAAGGAAAATACCAGTTCCTAGCACACAGATTGTGTAGCAAACAACAAAAGGAACCTATCCTAAAATAGAAGAGTATCCAAATATTTTTCTCTTGGCTGTGTGGAGCACATGTGGTGACGCCTCTTCATGCATTTACTTGAGCAGTTCTCTAAATCAGATTCCATTTTAGGGTCGTCTTGAAGATTATGTAAGAGCAATTGTGGTTTTATGTTTTCTACTTAAAGAAAGTATGTGGTATCAGAAGTCATGTAATCAGACATTATCCAAAATCTTACACCTGTTAAAAAGTCATGCTCAGCATCATATTTAACTAGCTCTAATGTTGTTCTCTTGTTGCAGAGTCAAAGGCTTTCCAAATTAAAATGGCTATTTGAGTATTTTTAGGCAAGAGCCTATTAACGCTGAAATGTGGGGTTTCTTGCAAAAACATGCTATAGCTAAAGCTCACCATGGACGTAATTTGTAATATTCAATGACCTCATTTTATTCTGTTTTGCTCACTCAAAGCTAATGTGTATGATGCCATGTGAAATTCTCAGACGAGCCTGTCTGCAGGACTTATGGGAGCCATAAATGGATTAAACCTCTCACTCCCTGCTTTGGCAAGTGATCAGTTACATTTAAATAAAGGTCAGTCTGTCTTTACAAAGAACACACTGAAAGCAAGCTTAATAGCTTTCCCTGCTGAGCCTAGAACATAACTATTTGAAGCATAATTAGCAACAGGGTGCCAGTCACTGATTGTGCTTTTTGCCTGATTTTATGTCTGGGGAGTTCCAGTATTCCCCATTAGTTTTAAAAGGGGGCACAGTGCTAGTTATCAAATTGACAGTCTTGACCTGGCCTCTGAAAGCAGCTGTAAAACATTGTTTGGGAAAATTAAGATGAATGCCAAAACCAGGACCATAATGTTGCTACAAATTGGACATTCAAGGTCCATGCCATGACTCTAAATAACAAAATAGGTAAAATATCTGATAACACATGAGAGCGCAGAGTCTGTTACACTAAATATCTGGTGATAAGGAGATACACCAGCTGTCCTAGTATCTTGTCTTATGAGCTCTGTATTGTGATTTCTTTATAAAATACCCCATACCTATTCTTTTCAGCATTACAGGGTGACCAGCTCTGCTGTCTGTTAAAATATAGATTTCAGGAAGGATGGAGATAGTCAGCTACAACTGCCCCTACAGTAAAAAGTGCTGACCACAAAAGGATTATTTTGTCAAGTTAGTTAAATATTTAGCCTGTATGAGGCATTTAAAAATAAACATGATCATAGACTCATAGAATCATAGAATGGTTTGAGTTGGAAGGAACCTTCGAGATCATCTAGTTTCAACCCCCCTAATTTACCTTGTGATGTTCCAGTTCTTCAGAATACCTCATTTGTTTGGGGGGTTCTTGAGGGATATTTATAGCTTTTGTAGCAAAAGTGATAATTGCCTAAAGGTGGAGAGAACAGAGCTGATACAGCAATTTTAGTGCTCTGCAGATAGCCTGAAATTCTAAGAGAGATCTGTGAATTACCTTGACCTCCCTGACTGGAGCATCAGCTTCAAAAGTCCAGTGATTGCACTTCAGTGTTATCAGCATCTACTTTAGTACTGATTGTTTTATCTAGTGTTATCAGGGAATGGTAGAGCAGAATACAGTGGACTGTCTTTCATGAATTTCTGGAGATAATGCAAGAGCAGACCAGAGAGGTAGACATGGGACAGCAGAATCAGCAAAAGAATAAGGAGGAGTAGGAATTAAAAGGCAGCAAAGAGGGTGGGACTAGATGGAAAGGATCTGTTAAGTAAAGATGAACATTATATTAATTATTATAAGAAAATTTTGAAGTCTTGCATTTTGGGTGTGATACAAAGACTATGCTCTGTTCATCTTTGTAAATCATCAACCTACTTTTACCTCAGCCTGTCTCACCTGGTAGCTGGTCAATGGCTGCATTGCCAGCTCAGATCCACTGTGAGAAAGCAGAGGTCTTGTGTCCTCCAAACGCATCGTGGCTATCAGTCACAAACCAGAAACTAAGAGGAAGATCACTAACCAGGGATTAAGGCAAAACCATGTAGTTTCCTGATTTAGCTACACTTCGGAGTTAAACACAGGATTTATGTCTTTTCATGAATGGCATATCCATTTTAAAAGTCAAATAAATACATTACAAATTATAGGTATTGCCAAGAAAAATAGGGCCACATTTGGTTTTACAAGCCCTTAGGTATGTAAGGAAGACCAATGCATTAAGCAGTTCTATATCAGTTCTACCACTTTGCATCTCTAAAATTTATTTGTGCTTTTTTTTTGTTGCATTTCTAGGATTTCTTTTTCCTGACTGAAAATTTGTATTGGAAGCGAAGAAGTCGGTGACTGATTTAATTGACAATTTTCATCTTATATGGGATTTTCATTTTTTACAGGTTTTCTGCAAAGCAGCCAACTAATGCTCTGCTTCCAGCATGGGCACTTCAAGGTCGTATTTCTTTGTTTTCACCACAGGTCAGGTACCATCACCAGGAAAACTAATACGAAAGCATCTTCCATCACAGGCACTCCAAAATAATGAAATTAAACAGCCAACCAGAAAAAAAACAAACTTATTCTTTAACCCATAAATCCTGTGCCAGCGATGCAGAACTCTCCTCAAGCTCTGGCAGTAAGGTTTGCAAGTCAGGTAGCGAACACATTCCTGTGGCTTACACCTCCATAATCATTTCTCTCTTCTGCAGGATGTTTGCTTCAAGCACTGATAACAGCCAGCTGTGTCTCCTTTGAGTCTTTTAGTGTGTCCACATTACAGTTTTCCATGTATTGATACAACTACTTTAAACACTCACTTTGTTCTCTATTGTAGGTCATGGGTTATATGGGACTTTTGAAATGTTGTCCTCCTGGAGAAAAACTAGAGAAGACCAACATGTTAAAGAGAGGACTGCAGCTGTATTTGCAGACTCCATGCTCTCGTTTTCTCTCACCACTGCCATGTACCTGGTCACTTTTGGAATAGGTGCCAGTCCCTTCACTAACATTGAAGCAGCCAGAATTTTCTGCTGCAATTCCTGTATTGCAATTTTCTTCAACTACCTCTATGTACTCTCCTTTTATGGTTCCAGCCTGGTGTTTACTGGCTACATAGAAAACAATTACCAGCATAGTATCTTCTGCAGAAAGGTACCAAAGCCAGAGGTATTGCAAGAGAAGCCTGCATGGTATAGGTTTCTTCTGACAGCCAAATTCAGCGAAGACACAGATGATTCAGAGGAAACGAACACTTACGAGAGTCATCTTTTGGTGTGGTTCCTGAAACGCTATTATTGTGACTGGATAACAAACACTTATGTCAAGCCTTTTGTAGTTCTCTTTTACCTTGTTTATATTTCCTTTGCCTTAATGGGCTACCTGCAGGTCAGTGAAGGGTCAGACCTGAGCAACATCGTAGCGACTGCGACACGGACCATTGAGTATACGACTGCCCAGCAGAAATATTTCAGTAACTACAGCCCAGTGATTGGGTTCTATATCTACGAGTCAATTGAGTATTGGAACACCAGTGTCCAGGAGGATGTGCTGGAGTATACCAAGGGCTTTGTGAGGATATCTTGGTTCGAAAGCTACTTAAATTACCTTAGGAAACTCAACATATCTACCGGATTGCCCAAGAAGAATTTCACTGATATGCTGAGGAACTCCTTCCTGAAGACCCCTCAATTTGCCCATTTTTCAGAGGATATCATCTTTTCCAAGAAGTACAACAACGAAGTTGATGTTGTGGCCTCCAGGATGTTCTTGGTGGCCAAGACAATGGAAACCAAGAGGGAAGAACTTTATGACCTCCTGGAGACCCTGAGGAAGCTCTCTCTCACCTCCAAGGTGAAATTCATCGTTTTCAATCCATCATTTGTGTACATGGATCGTTATGCCTCTTCAGTGGGAGCCCCCTTACAAAACTCCTGCATTAGTGCTTTATTTCTGCTCTTCTTCTCTGCATTCCTGGTGGCAGACTCTCTGATCAATGTCTGGCTCACTCTAACTGTTGCCTCAGTTGAATTTGGAGTTATAGGTTTTATGACCTTGTGGAAAGTGGAACTAGATTGTATTTCTGTGTTGTGCTTAATTTACGGAATTAATTATACAATTGACAACTGTGCTCCACTGTTATCAACCTTTGTCCTGGGCAAAGAGTTCACAAGAACTAAATGGGTGAAAAATGCCCTGGAAGTGCATGGGGTAGCTATTTTGCAGAGCTACCTCTGCTATATTGTTGGTCTGATTCCTCTTGCAGCTGTGCCTTCAAATCTGACCCGTACACTGTTCAGGTGCTTGTTTTTAATAGCATTAGTCACCTTCTTTCACTGCTTTGCCATTTTACCTGTGATACTGACTTTCCTGCCACCATCCAAGAAGAAGAGGAAAGAGAAGAATCCTGAAAACCGTGAGGAGATAGAGTGTGTTGAAATGGTGGATATGGATAGCACCCGAGTGGTTGACCAAATTACAACAGTCTAACTTGATTTGTTGGTTGCTTTTTTACACTAGGTCTTACTGAGAAAAAAACCCACAACACAGTACTGACTAAATATCTGGGGAGAAAAAGGAGTTTGGAGGTTTTCCCTCCCTTCTCTAAGCTAAATCCAAGAAGATTCAAAATTGTGGGAGAAATTGAAAATAAATTTTAGAAAAAAAGAGCTGGGGGATTGTACCTTGCTCAGTTCGTATAACAGGTAATGTGAGAGAATTTGCACACACATGCACAGAGGGGTTGAATTTTAGATGCATGAAGTAAGATCTAATGAGAGAAGTTGGGTTCCTAAGCAGCCATCTGCATCACCTGTACTGCAGATGCGGCAATTATTGTGGCTAAACCAAACCATATTGAAAGGTCAACTGTCAAGGCTGAAGTAGCACTAAATGTTCGCTGGATGTAAAGGCTTTACAAACTTTCTGCACAGCAATAACTCAAGTCAGTGAGTCAGCTGTTATAAGTCTTAGCCATCACATTTAATTTTTCTTTTCTCCCCTAATCTAAACATTTATGCAAGACTATATAAAAGATAGCAAACTGTACTGGGAAAGAAGGCAGTACACAGCAACCAAATGCTTTCCAAACACTTTTATGTTATAAATCACTTTTTTTTTTTTTTCTAAAAATGTCATTATTTTAAAATGGAAATCATCCCTTGTAACATTTTTAATCATGGTTTTATAGCTGTTTCTTTTTCTTATAAAAACCAAAAAAAAGCCAAAAAAAAAGAACAAAAAAGTAAAAAAAATCCAGGTGACTCTGTCACTCTAGAAAATATATAATTCTATTTTATACATGTCTCGCTACTAGTTAAACATGTAATCTGCTTTACCAACTGTAATTTTGTTAGCACTCTACCAAGACATGTGAGTGGATCTAGCAGCAGACAGAAGATGGTGTACTGAATATTTCAGCACCAAAATCCATGATACAAACCTCAAATACTAAAATGTCATCAAGAAAGTGAATGTTAGGGCTCTTTTAGTGAGAGCCTATTTCAGGCCATTCACTGGTAATGCACACTAAGAGGATTAGTGGGTAGTTTTACATAATGTATAACTTAATCCCTCAATCTTCCTAGAGTACCTGTAAAGCAATAGGCCTTGCAGCTATGGGCTCTTCCAGGAGACAGTATACCATGAGGGTTGTGTGGAACAGACCGAAGGTTGGGACTGCAGTTTAGCAGCAGCAAGTTTAACAACGTCCCCAAAGAGCCCATATCTAAAGGGCCTATTGAAAACATCACATCTGAGAGAAAAAAAACTTTAAAAGATTACATTACTGAGTCTTTTTGGAGCTGTGAGTTCTAAACCAATAATTCTGTCAGCATCTGTGATGTGGAGTAATACAGATAAAGCAGCATCTCTATCCTTCTCCGCCCCCTCCACCCTTAAGAGCGACAGGCTCATTACTGTAAGGTTTTATCATGTGGTTGAACCCCAGTGGGGATATGTAAGCCGATTCTGTAGGTTTTGCTGAGAGTATTCTGACTATACATTGCCTTTGAAAACCCAGTAGCAGGAAGCTGGCTGGTGTGTCGGGTTGTCTCATGAATATATGGACTGTTGCTTTGTGGTGCAAGATGAATGTATTGCAGCCAGACTCCTTTTTGCAGCTTGTCCAGAAAGTAAGAGTACTTGAAAAGTTTTCAGCACTTGGCACAGCATTTGCTTCCATGATAGTATCTGGAGAGGAAGGGATAGTGCAGGAACCATGGGGCTCAGACAACTGGGAGCACTGTGGCTCGGAAGGTTCCTGTGGTACCTGTATGGTCATTAGAACATCTGTGGTCACAAACCCAGAGTGCTTTATTGCATGAAACACCTCTGTAGCATCCAGTCCCAGTGACCCCAAAATGCCCTGTGCAAAACCCACAAATGCTGCCTAGTGAATATTAATTTTCAAGCAAAGAGATACTTCTGAAGCATCCTTCCTAGCAGAAAATAAGATAACCAGATATTTTGCCCTGAAGCAAAATGTTACATGCTCACTAGCAAAACAAGTCAGCGGTGCAGCTGGCTACATTTACTTTCCCCTGGATAAGTCCTTTCTCTGACCAGAAGAAAGGAAGCTGTGTCCAGGAATGCACAGGCTCTTTGCTTGAATAAACAACAGTTGCTGCAGTAGCAGCTGGGAAGCTGTAACAACAACTTCAGCCTTGGCAGAACCCAGGTGGACACCTTGAAGACAGCCAAATGAATGTAAGGCTAGGAAAAAGACCTGTTTCCCCTGTTTTCTTCAGACTCAGGCTTGGGGCTGTGTTTTCCAGCCAAAAGTCACTCCTTAAATATATTTCACTAGATTTTCTGTAACGGTCACTATGTCACTTAAATAACAGTCACCCTATCTCCTGGCTGTTCAACAGGCAGCTGCAGTGGCTTTTAAACTTGTGAGGGCATTAGCAAATTAGTTGAGAGTTACAGAGGAATTACAAACCACTTTTGGTAGCAGCAATCTACTGACTTGTGGGACTCTTGGAAATGGGATGTGTGTGAAAGAGGTTGGTTGTACACTGCAGAGAGGAATACATTGCAAACACTGATTTTACACCTCTGCTATCCCTGATGCTATCATTTGCAAGCACCAGACACAATGATAGCTACCATAAACCTCTTCACATCTAATTGCTGTGCATAGACAGGAGTGGCTTTAGATGTCCAAAGACAAGCTTGTACTTTCACAGATCTTTCACTGAATCTCAGCATGTGAGGCCTTCAGAGATCTTCAAGAAAGGTGATACAACCAAGGATAAAATCTATCACCAAACTTGTCAGAAAAAAATTATGTGGAGGCACTCCAATGGCAAAGTGCCACAGAAAGAGCTTGGGTGTCCACAGAAGGCAGGGTAAGAAATCATGCAGCCCACCCTCTTGCCCTAAGCAGTGTCAGCAACATTTAAATCATTTCTGAAGGATGTTTGTCTGGCCAATTCCTAAAAATCTATTTAAGAGCAGATTCCTCTCCTAGCAGTTCCCCCCAGTGCCATGTTACTACCCTCTCCAGTAACAAATAATTCCTGCTAGCCACCTGGGACTGGGACAGTGAAGAGGAACCATGCCCCTGTCTTCACAGGGACAGGACAGGCAGGAGACTGAAGCATCCCCAAAAGAAAGAAAACCCAGAACAGAGCCAAAACCAACTTGCATACATTTTTCACTGTGTTTCATCTCAAGCTGCCATTCCTCTCCCCACATCCAGGGTTGGCAAGGTAAAGCCATGAAAGTGTCCAAGGTGCACTCTGCCCAGGTCCGTGAGATTTCTGCCTGAATCCTGACGTGTCTGAGAGATGCACCAAATACTCCTCTACAAGTAGCTTGAATACCTCAACATGAACCAGAAACAGCATGTTCTCAAGGTTTCAGACTATGCTAAGCCACTTTGGCCTTCTTCCCCTTCTACTTTTTTCTCTGGAGCAATTATCTTCACCAAAGTCAATTGGTCCTCCCTGTGCTGATTGATTAACAGGTGCAGATGTTGTGCTCTGTTCTCAGTCCAAAGCACTCCCAGTGGCTAACTGTGCATAAGATTTTACCCTTACTGGTGAACTTCCATTTTGGAAGACTACCTAGGCTTAAGCAGATTTTTCCATACTCTTAAGTGGATTTTTAGCCCAGGTATCACTGTGGTTTTGTTTGTAATATAGATAACCCAATTTTTTAATAAACTCAGTGGGTAGAACAGAGTATTGTACACTGTCAGGCACTGACTAAAATCTCACAGTGAGAGTTTTAGCTAAGGCTAACAAGACTATTTAGGACTGTGGCTTGCTGAGCACATATCTTCTACAAACTTTAAAATTCCCATACACTAAGGTATGGTGTACAGTATATTTTTACTACAGGGTAAGCATGGAGAAAAGAACCAACCTATGTGCATACAGCCATCAAGATCAGTCCAGTTTTCTTGTAACATAATTCCTAATGTCTTAGCACAAGTTCTTTTTCAATTTACAAGTATTCTAACTGGAGGAAAAAAAGAGAGAAAAGTTGGTATAGCAGGAGTAACTACACTACAGAAATTAATGGATGAAGCCAGAATTTTCTGCCCAAAGCAGAAATGTGAAAGTTTTCTAGTTAGATTAAAATTAGAGCTGGGAAGGTTGATAGAAATGCATGTCTGTCAAAGAAAAAGAACTTCTTTTCCAAAGGCAAGCAAATACACTTATCATGGTCAACTGCATGAACCTGGAGAGAAAACAGTACCAAAGTGGCCTGAGGTTATGTTGAGCCACTAGAGGATTCACATCTGCTCTCAGAAGCTTTCTGAGCCAGCGCTGAATTCAGGTAAAACATGTACTGTAAATTGAAAGGTGTACTTCTAAATGCTTTTCTCTAGGCTGACTGTCCTCCTGTGAGCCATGAAATCCCACCTCAGCCAACACCTTCTTTATTTTTATTCAAAGGGAAAACAAAACAAAGTGGTTGGCACAACTTGGCAGAGATCAGGGGAGTCAGAAGGAAGACTGACTTCTCTTAAAAACAGTGAGAGCCAACAAAGCAAGTGAGTTTTGTGGGAGAAGGACTGCTCACTTCACAACTTAGCAGAGTGGTGTTTTTTCCTGTTTGTTAACTTTGAAAGCAGATAGCATGTTCAGGGAGATGCAGGGAAGGGAAACCAGGTTAATAGGAGTTAGCTATGGGTTTGCTGTCGACCTCGATTACTGTAGCTCCTCTGACGTGGTCGGGAACTGGCAGCAGGATGGGAGCGCAGGAGGGGCAGGGACTGCACTGGGCATGGGCACTGTGGGTGCCAGACCAGGGGCTGTGGTGGTGCCATTTCCCTTGTCCCCAGCCCAGCCCAGCCTGGTGGTTCCCAGGGTGTGCACAGGCTGCAGAGTGCACTAGCTCCCATGCAGGCATGGCTCGCTCCTCATGTGCCTCAAGTTGTGACAACACTGCTGGGTTTTGCTGAATCCTCGTGGTTCTGGTATGGTAAGGCACAAGCCCCATGGCAAACCACTTTTTTTGGAAGATCTTGGTCAGAAAGAATACCCAGAACATTTTCCTTCCCTGCCTTTGCGCATGTTAAAACCCCAATCCATACAAATCAAATTGTACAATTAGCTATGTAGGGACAAAGTATTCTTCCATGGCTTTATCCCTACATTTATCACTTAAACTACTTGTCATTTATTTTCTTATAAATATTTTGAAATAAGCAAGCCTTCCTGGGGTACACACAGGTTTGAGGAGGAGGAGGTAGGGAGAGGAGAGAGCCCCTTCCCTTCCTCAAAGGTAGGAGGCATCTTCCACCCATGGCTAGGCACTGCACCATTGCTGCAGGGCACCCATAGTGACCCCAGCTCAGTGCAGGGGCAGGGGAAACCTTTTCCTCCCTGTCCAATCTTATTAGAGAACAGGGAAGGAGCTTTAGCTCCAAATTGTGGTGGGGATAAGCCCCATCCACTGACAGGAAAGCTCAATGGAGTACTTCTTGTTTGTTGTGTGTATTTTTAAGAGATGGCAAAGGTATCCCAGGAGGGGATCTGAACACATAATCCTGTCCATGGTGCATGGGTTGGGGCAGAGCAGCATGTCCTGATGTGCCACCACTTGCCCTGTTGTGGTCCTGGCATGGCGCCTGGGGCAGCCACTTCTTAGGCACAAATTGTTCTGATGTCGTTGGCGTTCTGCAATTCATTACCTTTTTTTTTAATTTTGGAAAAGGAAAAAAAAACCCATCATAAACAGTTCTAGGTTATTTAAGATTCAAGAAGTCTTAATCTGTGTGTCAAATAAATGGCTTGCAAGGTGTCAGGGGTTTTTGTTTGGGCTTTTTTTAACCTATTTTTACTATTTTTGTATTAATTTAGGGGAAAAATTGTATAATGAATCTCATTGTACAGCATAAGCCTAAAATAAAATGGCTGTCTCTCTCTTTGCTTCCTGTGCTCCCAAACTGCTACAGAAATCCCTTGTCATCACCAACATAGCAAACTGATTTTCCTGGCTTAACCCAAATAATCAGGATGTGTGTCCTCTCCAACTTCCCTCAGAGTGGGGTGGTAAAGTAGTTCAGGGACACCTGCTGCAGCACGGAGCAAGCAGTGTCCCAAAGTTGAAGGGCACACTTCTTCTTCAGCAGCCCCTCTTGTTCCAGGCTGCACACTGCTCAGCAGCAAGCACAGGGGAAATGCATTCACTTCACATCTGTTCATTTCTATGTTATTGGGATCTAAGTCCTTTTCTTGGGGTTCCCTAGACAATCCAACAGCAGAACCCTAGGCTGAGCAGGTGAATCAACAGCTAAGGCAAAAATCTCACTGATTTGATAACTTAGGGTTATCTCCCCAGACAAGGACTAGACCTACAGAGATCTGGGAGGTGGGTAGACCTGAAGTATTTCTATTGAACATAATTATGACTATTAAAAATTTTCTTACCAAGACCTTAGCATCCACAAACTTAGGAAGCCCCATCATCACTGAGAGACCCATCTCTTCTACTCCACAGCAGAACCACAGCTGCTGCACAGCAGAACCACAGTGCAAATTTTCACTTTTTCCCTAATGCTTTGAAGAAGGGAGCAGCACCCCTATAGGCCCATCAATGCAGAAGCAAACCACCACGGCCAGGGTGACAGTTACAGATACTTTGTCACACCTGGCTGCAGCAATGAGATATGATTCACTTTACTGTAAAAAGCAGGTGAGCCAGATCCAAGGCCAAGTCACTGCAAACAATAGCAGGCCCGGGAGCTGGTGGGATTTTGGCTGGCAAGGGCTTTGGGCTACTTTAGTTTAATAGGAAGTTTGGGTCTGCAATTTAATAGTAATTCCTGTCACCTGTCAGAGCGCCTGGCCTTGTCCCTTTCAGTCATTCTTTCTCACATTGCCTTAAATGCAGAATCCACAAGCACTTGGCAAAAGTTCTGTCTGAAACTGAAACTCAAATTACACCAATTTTTCTAATTGCTAATGTAATGTAAGAGAGGCTACATTTAAGCACCACACTGGAACTGGTGTGCCTCATTTATGTTAGCAAGAGCTCCTCTGTGCAATTCTCCACAGATCTAATTTACAAAATTCAGGCTTTCCAAATGTGTAATCAGCACATTTTATTCTGAAAATTCATCTGTATGTATACCTTCAAAATAGAGGCTTGTTAAGTCTGATTTTTAGGTTATCAAGGAATACAGTTGAGCCCAACAAACGTTTGTGAGCAGCATGTCTGAATTCCACATGCAATTTTTACACTGCTGCATACAAATCAGAATATTTTCATTCCAAAATACCACATTTCCTTATTTGTATAAGTAATTTGCACATAGAAACTAGGTAGCATTGCAGACCCAAAAGAGTGAAGCATGCTCATGTTTACATTCGTCCTCTAAATATCACTTAAACAGGTGAAGGTTAATGGCAATATAGAACTCATTGAGAAAAACAGGATTTTTTTTTTGTTGATTTCAGTTTACTGGCAGAGAATAACTGAAATATATGTCAAACATCTAGCTAGAAAAGAACCAGGGAATAAGACATCTAGCAGTCCATCAGCAGAAAAAAAAAGTCCACTTGCAAATATATACATAAGGGAAATGTAAAGACCACATTAAAGGCCTTAGCTGGGTATCCAGGCTATATACAATAGCATATGTTATAAATGCAGACAGAAGATTCCATTCTGATTCTTTCTGGCCACATTTAATCCTCTGAAGTATGCTCTGTTCTGTGAGCAGGCATACTTTTTTGAGCAAGAATGACATTTATCTTCCTAGAAATTACCGATTTGTGCAGGTGAAGTTTGCTGGAAACAAAATTTTAAATGTATACAAACAAACTGATGCCAGAAAACACAATTTGTAAAAAATATGCCTTACATACTGATTGTATTTCATAATAAGCAATCTGTTCCACGATGCTACAAGTAAAAAATGATTTTATACTTGTTGGCTATATTCAGAAAAATGAGATGCCCCACTAATGTATATATAGTGCATACACCCCCATGCCAATTATGCATTTCTTATACGCCCAACTCAAGTTGGCTTCATATAAAGAGGAGGAACAGCCAACCTAGAAATGTGGTTGAAAGCTGGTAGGAAGAATAGTTTAGCTGTCCTGAAATTAGTAATGAATCAGCAGGGGAGGAGCAACAAGAGAAGCTGGTAAGGAGTTTAGGAACAAAGAACTAGCTGCAGAAATGCAGAGCTGTTGAGAAAGGAAAATACTCAGGGTTTCTTGTGTCAGGAGTATAGGAAAGAAATTATATAAAATCTTCGAATTGCAAGGGAAAGGAAGGTCGAAGGTAGAATGAAAAGGGAGAAAAATTATATGAGCATATGTAAGATTGGCAGCTGTAATGTATATTAAGGCTGTCTAATAAAAGATAGGGTCTGTCCATATAAGGAAAATCAAAATTCACAGCCACTTAATTATATAATTTCAAATATAGATTCAGTACCTCATTGCTTTGGAATAAAAGGTGGATATCATTCACAATCTAATCTGGATCCAAGACCTGGAGATGTTAGCATGAACAATATCATACAGAAAAAGAGATCAGTCAGATGGATTCTGTCTCATAATTTACTGAGAAATGACAAATTGACCCTTACTCTTCATTTTACTGCAACTCTTACTTAGAGAAGAGCAGCTGACTGTAATGTTCCTGAAATAGCCATACCTTTCTGATAAAATACTTGTGTGTTGGAAGGATTTCTTTTCTTTCCTTTTGAAGATGCAATCAATTTTCTTTCTGGACAAAGTGAGCCCTCAGGCACATTACCTACAGCAAGAAGTGGGAAATGCCAGCTTTCTTAAGGTGATTCCTGAGTCAAGAACATCCATCTGCAATTGAATTTCTCTCTTCTTTCCTCTCAACATGCCATTGCAAGCTGTTCCAGCCTTGTCTATTGACAGTTTTACCAATTGGTATATCGAACTCCTCTTTGCACGACGGGTAGCATTCTACCAAGCCTCTCCTGGTGTTGGCTCCAGTGGCCACATTATAATTTCAGGCTTATTCCTGCTCATCAGGCACTCTGATGGGAGCCATTTCTGTCAATAGGTTGCATCTTACTGGAAGGGTGGCTACAACAGCTGTTACAGAAAAGCCAACAACATTTTGCTGATCTGACATGCCTCTGATATATACCTGTGACATAATTAGATCTAGCAAGGAGAAGCATTCAAAGCTCAGTGTCAGGACATCGTATTATATTTAATATCACCATCTGTGTGGATGTTATGCAGCAGATTTATAATACAGAAGTTGCAGAAATGGGGAGAGTAAAGAGAGGGAGAATACCATTTAAACTGCTCATTCAGCACTCTCTCAACCTCTCCATCAAAGGAAGAGTTCTTGACTCAGTTGGTGGTGACACCAAGCCTGAACAATCTAATTTACAGGAATAGGTTAAAAGAATTTGGCTTAGAAGGGGAAATGTGGAGCTGAGATATGACTTCAGAATTATGGAAAGGATTGCTAGCATCAGTGAGTTCCATTTTTTTTGCCCAGCATGTGCTTCAAAAGCCAAGATCTCAGAATACAAAATGTTTGGAGTGAGAAGCAAATAATAAATTCATGGAGAACATTTCACAGGTAGAAATGACAAATACATATTGGAAACTGCAATGTCAAGGGAGACAAAAAGTTAACTCAGATGAGAAATGCCTAAATTTATTGTAGAGAGCTCCATAAAAACCTACACAGAAAAACTCTCAAATGTACTTGCAGCCCTGGAGATCTCTTCAGGTGGTCTGTTCCAGCACCAGGCCAAAAATAAGGTAAGAGCTTTAAATTATTGACAACCACAACCAACAGAGCTATAAACTGTGGAACCCGGGTGTACTGGTTTGAAAGCAAACCAGTGAGAGACTCCGAGTCAGAAGTACAATTTAATATGAACAACACAACAAAAACAACAACAAATGCAACAGTACGAAAAATAACCTGACAGAGTCAGAAAGTAACCTGACACCCTGTCAGTCAGGGTGTTAGTAGTAGTCCGATTAAAATGGTAGCTGCAGTCCTCCTGGAGCAATGGCTTTGCTGGAGCAGTGATCCCGCAGATCTGCTCCTCTCCTGAAGGTCCAGCAGCAGCTCTTGTCCTCTGGGAATCCAGCAGGCAAAAGGCTACCTGTGCTGGTCCAAACCCCGGCTTATATCCC
>NW_008661790.1:0-11701 GCF_000695815.1 Acanthisitta chloris | reverse complement strand
GATAAGGATCACTGCCCCACCTTCTTCAACAGCTTGTGGAGATGAAAATAGAATACATACCATTGCAACCCAGGACACTGGGTAAGGACGAAATGGAAAAAATGATGGGAAAATTACTTTTATGATGCACACATCAGCACCTGTCCACAGATTCTCTGGAGTTATAGCTAATAACACTTGTTTAAAGCATGGCCCGTGACATTCCAGATGACTGTCTTCCTCTTCCCCTTGAAGCCAAAGACTGAATTGCATTTTGTCAGTCTGCTTTCAAGGCAGATGGTGCCTCTGACACTGCCTGGGTGACGAAGGACCTGAGACACAGAGCACAGGAAACAACCTGTACCTGAGCCAGGGCAGAGCAAAGCTTTGTTGCATCAGAGAGCTGTGCAAAAGAGGACATTCAGATTGCTAATGTGTTTTAAAAGCTTATAAGAAAAATCGGCCTCTGTGGTACACTGTGGATGTGCTAAGATGTAGATCTGCTATGGATGCTATCCAGGCATGCTTATGCCTGTACTTTTCCAAAGCTTGGTAGCCCTCAGCCTTTGGCTTTGTGCCACCCAGACCCTGTGGAATTCATACTGCAGGTTTTATTAAGACACCTGTTTGGTGGAAGAGACTTTGTTTAGATCAGACAAATCTTTTAAAATATGAGCTCTTTTATTCACCCCAGAAGGTTTCCACACCTGCCATCTCTATCCTCTGTTTGGAAATGAAGGTGGCCACAGAGGGAAGGAGAAAATTGGAAAGCATGTTAAAGTCCCATTATTTCAGCAAAGTGGCAGCTGATTTTATGAAGCTCAATTACCAGTGATTTTGTTAGCCTCGTTTTCCACTACCAAATTTTAGAAGGTGCTCAGTATTCCACTCCTAAGCCAGGAAGAACTATGAGTTTTCAATATATTCCAAGCACAGCTGGATTGAAACCATGTTGCCCAGTGCAAACAAAGCATTGGGAAGAGGAGGAGAGGTGGATAGATTTGCTGGATTTGAGATTTTCAGCAGAAAATACTGGGTTTTCTTTTTTATATAAAAAAAAAATCCCACATTTTTACCTTTGTTCTGATAGGAAAGTCTGACTGAGTCTGACAAACTTGAAGCATATAAAATCATTTACAAAAACATCTGTGCATGAGGGCAGAGGCAGAAGGTGAGCTGAGAAAAGACACATCTCTTCTGACTTTCTTCTATAGTCTGTCTTGTCCCAGACCCTGGTAACAGCACTATAGCTAGTATCAGAGCAGTGGGGTAACTATGGATAAAATTGTGTTATGGAACAGTAAAGTGGCAAATAGTTACCAGGTAAGACAGGTACCCACCAAGCTTATTTCAAAATGCTGCCCAAGGGAAGGAGCTTATTGAGCTCTAACTCCAGTGACTGGGGCAGATGAACTGCAAGTGAGCAGAGCTTCACAGCAAGGCAGTAGCAAATGCAAAAAAATAGGAAACATGACACTTGTGTGGAAACACAGATTTGAGTGCAGGATCGGCTAGATGTTAGCAAAAGTCTCCTAATCTAGGAAAAATTAAGTCAAGGAAAGATTGTCAAAGTCCAAAACCACTCTACAGTTTTTAACTTCTTGCTATGGCTTATGTGTAACGTCCCCAGATCCCTGGTGCTCTCAACCCATTCAAATCTATAATTGTTTCTCTAGACATAGTTCCCATTAATAGACATTCAGCCAGTGAGCAAATATAAACCACACTCTGGTGGCCAGTCATAGATCTCAAGTAGTCAAGAGTCATCCTTTACAGCTATTCCCATTCCGAAAATGCATATAAAATACATGTATTTCACAGAATAATGGGAAAAATCTGTACAAAACTCTAATCTACCTGAAAACAATTTGCTTTAAACAGGCCATACAGAATTGAAAAATTGTTTCCAGCAAATACTTTTATAGGCTCTAAATGTGAAGGTAAAGTAGCTCGATTCAAGCCTTCTGAATAAAATGAATGAGAGAATGAATGTGAAAAAGCACATGGAGTGCAATCTAAAGAAGCAGGCAAGCGAATCATGACCAGAGAATGTCTATAAAACCTTGGCAGTTGACCTTCAGTGGGTGAGGATGGTAAGTGGCGTGGAGAATCAGCATTTCATCAAGTGGTTGAGTATATTTTTACCCTTTTCAAAATATGAACCAGCTTGTCAGGTAAAAACTGATCATGCAAGGTTTGTCCATTTGCCTGCTCTCAGTGAGCATGAAAAAAAAATCATATTCCTAAATGAACCTGTGATCTCTGCTGACTTGGTTAATTCCAGTTTCTGTTAACTGCATTTGGGAGGAAAATCAGAAATAAAAATGCTCCAAATATTTAGTACTTTTTCTTTTCTCAAGAATCTATCCTACACCTCCAGTTACATTCTCCTTTTGCTATGCCAGACCTGTCTTATGAAATTTCCCCAGTTTCGGCCAGTTGACTCAAGCGCTCCCCTAATACACTCTTGAAATTGTAAGCACTCAGGGGTTCCACTAAAAGGGTGGCTGGATGCAGCTTCAGGACTAATTGTATCCTAGGAGTTATAGAATTATGCACCAACAGCTAAAAGGACACAATGACAAGGTGAACTATTGTGACACACACTGTGTAATGTCATACAATCAAATGCAATGTTTAGTAAACATGAACCTCTTTGTCATTTTGTATTTATTTATACAGCTTTAAAAAAAAATAAAAATAAAGCACACATTTTAAAATATCCCTTTCTTCATTGTGTCTCTGCATCATTATGCAACTTCCCAGCAAGGTGGATGGATAGGCAATGACTCGGTCAGTGCCTGGGGAACTAAGCAATGACTAGCGAGGAAAATACAATTCTTGTTTGATTGAATTACACCTGCAAAGAGAAATACAACCTTCCAGAGAGAGTGGGAGAGAAAGACAACAGCTTACTGGGGATTTGCTGGATGAGCTGCCTAGGTGGAAACACCACATTTCTGCAGAAGTAGGAGCCTTAACTAGGTCACTGCCTATCAGACTGCATTTTCCAGCAAGGTGCAGTAATGAAACACCAAAGGGTTTCTAGTGCCTGGGCTCTCCTCTCACCCACAAAGCCTGTGGGAAGAAGAGATGGGGAAAAAGGTCTTCTACTTGTGGTTGGAGAATAGGTAAATTTCTGGCATGCCCTCAAAACAGGGAGATGACACTGCTCTGCAGAGGTCTTGCCAGCTTGCCCAAGGACTTGCAGGTTATCCCACCAAGTCTCCACAACATGCAAAGGCTCTGCTTTGCAGACCTCCAGCAGGTCTGTCCCCCTCTCCTCTGGAAGTGACAACACACATTTCCAGACATCTCTGTCTTTCTTCAGAGGAAGATTTTCCTGACACCTTGCCCTCCTGCAATGCCACCTTCCTTCTCTCTGCTCATTTGTTCTCATCCTCATTTATCTCACACACACGTAAGTGATTCCAATGCAAAAAGGTGATCTCAGTCCATTCCCCTACAGTCGCAGCCAATACAACTTCCATTGGCAAAGGAAAGCAATCTGTAATTCTGGCAAAACTATCATTTTTCTCCTTTTCTCAATGCACCACAAGAAACAGAGAAAGATGATCTAACAACTGATACCCAAAATACTGCTGAGGGAGCAAAAGCCAAGCACACTAATAACTTTTACAAAAGATGTACTGTGAATTTAGTGTAAGTACAAAGACTGGAGAGGCCATATAATTATTTTTCCAATGGTTACAGAATCATAGTGGGTTTTTGTGGTAGGAATTTCGGTCTATGCTTTGAATACAGAGCAATTACCCTGTCAAATGGCACTATTTTGGAAAAGTGACTATGAAATTTAATTGTATTCAAATCCCAGAGTAATTGTGGCACAATAGGAATTATCATGTCAAATTTCAACTCCATTTGCACTGTATGTGTGTATATGTTCACATTTTGTGCACCCAATGTTACCTTAGCAGACATATGAAAAGGAGATCCCACATGGGTTGTTCAGGGCCAACGCTATTCAATGTTTTCACTACTGCCAGCAGGGATAGTGGGCAGAAGAGTATATAAACAAAGCATTGTCTGTCAAAGTTGGGAAGGACTGCAGAATCTTCAAGGCTGAGAACAGAGTCAAGATGCACTCTGACCATTAAAAGAATGATGTGAAATCCACCATAAGAAATTCAGAAAAGGCAAGTCCATGGGGGAAAGAGAAATCAGTGGTGCAAACACAAAATATAGAAAAACTGATTAAACAGCAGTTCTGTGAAAGAGTGTCAGGGGTTGCACTGGGTCACAGTGAGCCTCTGTGACTAAAAACAGTGAATAAAAACTAGGGCAATGCTACAAAACCACCACATCCAATCCTTAACCAGTTTATTAAAACAATCACATACAGAAGAGTTGGAAGACTTTTTTTCCTGTGCTCCTTTGAGGTGATGTATCTTTAACTGAACACTGTGGACATGACACTTGGAAGGAGTATGGAATTGAATGAGAATGAGGAGTCAGGAAAATGCACTTTCTGCAGGAAAGCCTACTTAGTCTAGGAGAGACACATTTGAGGAAAATCACAGTAACACTTTTCTCTATGAAAAGGCTATCTATGAAGAACAGGCATCAAATGTTTCTTGTGTCCCCTGAAGGTGGGACAAGACACAATCAGCTTAATTTGCAGCAAATATAATTCAATTTACATATCCTAATTCCAAGAATAGGCATGCACTGGGAATATGCTGCCTGGGTTGTCTGTGGAACCATCTTTAGCAGGGTTTAAAGAACAGGTTACACAAAAAACTGCTTGAAACAACCTAGATACTGATTCAGCCCTTTTTCTAATAGAATCCAGCATTTTCCAACTCAAGTATGGTACAGCAATTTAGGCTGCCCCAAGCTATGTCTGTTTAAATTGGCTCAGATTGTATATTCAGAAACAGAGGCACCTAGAATTGCTTGTCGTATTACTTAACATAAAAGCTGGATTCTTGGCCTGTAGAGTCTGGGATGTGTTCAAAAAAACCTGGGAGATTTATGTATCTGTAGCTAATACTTTTAAGTATGGCAATTTAAAAATTTGTAGCAATTCAGCCACAAGTAAGTGGATAAAATGTGATGTCTTCTACTGTTTTCTGATGCACTTTAATACGTAGCTGTGAAATTCAAGCTCTTTGGCTCACAGAAAACCTCTGCCATAAAACATTCAGTAAGGATGGTCCATGAAGTACAGAATAACAGCAGAAGAAAGACACAAATTAATTATTGGAAGCTTAGGAGACGAGAAATACCAGATTAAATACTTCCTCCATTTCTTTCTTTCAAATCAGTCTTTCAGTGTTTAATGACTTCCTATCAGCCTATGCAAATAATTCACAATGAATAATTTATCTGATATTTTTTTCTGTTTGTGGGATATCTAAAGTAAATTGGTTTCCTCTCACATATTCATTATTCAAAATTATATTAGCACATCTTTAGGTGAGTGCATTTTTGCTGCAGTTGCTTTGCTCCACAATTCAGTTTTCATACCACATACCTGCAGCTAATGTCCCACCAAATTCCTTTTATCCTCAATGCAAAGATTCCTTCAGGCATGATTAAGGTCCCACTTCCAACATGCTCTGCAGGATCTCTCCACTGATGCCATGGAGGGGGTTAACCTCCTAATTTGAGCATCTGGATCACATGTGGGTGTCTGGATTAAGCTGGACAGTGGGAACTACTGCCCATGCCAAACTAGGGACTCCCTTGGGCTTCCATTTTCCAAATTAGCTGGCTCACAAGAAGCAAGACTAAGCAGGAAAACAGAAGAACTCCTCCAGGCATCCCCAGGCATGGCCACTTATGTCCCCATATCTTCCATTGACTGAGCTGTTCTTAGCCAACATTATCACAGAATCATGGAATCATTTAGGTTGGAAAAGACCTTTAAGATCATTAAATCCAACCATGTATTATGTATGTGCTTACACCTGGTTTGCACACAACTTGTAGGAAAAGGATTCTGACCTTAGTTTTGAATCTCTAATAGTTTCTACCTGAAGAAAATTCTCACTGTACTGGAACTCCCCTCCCATTTCGGGTGCACTACATGGACCAACAGGAGGAACTCTCCATCTGCTCTTTGGAACAAAGAATTAAATGCTGGTGTGGAGAACTTTCAATTCACCTCTGTTGTGAAGTTTAGGGATGCCAGACAGACCAGCTAACACATCAGCCATCACTTCTGTCATGTAACACACTGAGAATGCCAAACAATGACAGAGAACTCTCAAGGTCCTTCAGCAAGCAAATTTTCAATAGGAAGGAAAGCTTGAACAGGACTACAGTTGCTTTTCCAGATGCACTCAGATCTTTAGATAAACACATTATACTGAAGTAGTTCTATAATTTCCTCATGACTTTAGAGGAGACAGTTAAGAGGTTCAGTAACTGAACACTGAAATATTTGTGTTACAAGCAGCACTTGATAGTGAGACACACTCGATGTTTAGCACACCCAGCTCCATCAAATACCTTCTTTAAGCATGTCTTAACATTTTGAGAATTGAGAATGTCATATACACCACAGCATTTGTCTCTGCAGAATTGTCTTCCTCAGAAACTCACCTCAGATTTCCTCTTTTCCCATTTCAAACTGCTAGAAAAAGTCATTCAAAGTTATCGAGAACATTTTTATTCAAAAGTGTAGTCTGATTTTCTTTACTGCAAAAGAAAGGCCAGCTTAAGCTGCTGACTGCTTGTGGCTGGCCTATTAATGTAAAAGTGGCAGAGCTTGCATGGGGGAGATACAAGGGGCAAGTGAAAGAAGAGAAAGCATGCAAGGAGAGAAAAGAGATTAATAGAAGAGGGGAAAAGAGTCAACGAAATAAGTGGAATGGGGAAAAAATGCAGAAAAAGAAGGCAAAATATAGTGATGCTCTCAGTAGAAAGGAAAAAACATTGAAGAAAAACAAGGGTACTTGGAAAATGCAGAGACGATAGCAGATCTTAAAATAATTCTGAGAAAATAGATAGTGATGTCAAAATCCCAGTAATTGAATTTTTGCCTTGAAAAGCCAGTGACAGCTTTGCTTAAATGTTTAGCCACATAAAATCAAACTCCACGTCTCTGACTGCATGTATTTCTCAATGAAGTCAACGAGAATCAATAGCAACAGCATTCAAATCCACGCTGTTTTCACCACAGAAAAGGCAAACACAATACTCTTTCCATACCTACACCATTTTTCTATCTTCTTGTAGCCTCTAACACACTTTCTAATATATGTCTATCACAAAACCACTGTTGTTAGCCTTCCTCTATTGATGGCATCCAGCTGAAGAAAAGCCAGAGAGGGAGAGCTCACTTATTGTCTGTTCTTAATAAATAATCATTAAAGGATAGACTGGCAGTACCACAGCATTGTCCAACACTCAGTCTATTAGCCTTGAGTCAGCTGCTCTGTACTTTTTCCCCTCTTCTTGTATAATTGAATACTACATCTTACCTTTTTTTTTCTGTACAAGGACTGCTCTTACCCGAAAAATATTGTAAACTCATTCAAATTTCATGAACCTGCACTGGGCCTAATGCAAACCAGCAGTACAGGAAAATCAGACAAATGAGTAAACTGACATATCTCCACTATTCAACAAGAGGGTTTTTTGCTGTTTCTTTTAACTGCAATCCAGGCCTACCTAGCTTCCCCCACCTCCTTTGTAGAGGACACTGAAAAATTTTTGAGTAGCCAAAACTTCCTCAGTCATTTCAGTCTCTCAGACTTACAACGTATCGCATCAAATGAATATTCAAATGCTTGAATCATCACACTGAGGCCACATTTCTTGGACCAATGATGTTTCCATCCATCCACCTGATGGGTCTGATGAGACAACTGCAAACAGGGGCCAGACAGGAAAACAATAATGTCAGATAAGAGTTAGAGAAATGCTTCACTAGTGACACCAGTTCAAAGATTCTTGGCAATTTAGACAAAAACTGAATGTTGCCATCCCTAGAGCAAATGAGTGAGTAGGTCTCCCTTCAGACAGCAGTGAAACTCAGGTGGTTGGGGGGGGGGGGGGCTGTGGGTGAGCAGAGGGAGACACAGGGAGGGGCAGGGAGATGATGGGGTCCATGGCAATCTGGAAGGGCTGACAGGTGGCCAGAGGATTTCTGGAGTTTGTGAGGATGCCTCTTTCCTAACTTTCCATTGATCTCAGATATGCAGGAGCACAATTTTCCAGTTTATTTTCTGTCACTGGTGGGGCTCTGGTCTATAATAGGGGTACAGCACAGCACCAGCCCCACAGCCCTGCTTCCTTGGGGACCACAGCCCATGCCTTCCAGTGGAGGTGGTCAGGCTGCCAGGCTGTCCTTGCACTGTCCCACCCCAGTGGCACAGCTGCTTGAAGTGGTGCCCCACGTCTTCCAAAGCATATGGTTTCCACCACATCAGCTCAAATGTTCCACATCAAGTTGGGAACAGGCAGGGGCACTGCAGGCACTGCTACCAGCAGGCTGCCTGGTCACCCTGCCTGCCTCCTGGCATATGAGGAGGCTGATATGTGCATCAGCCTGAGTGAGAAACACTAACATTGGAAAGCACATTCTAAAATGTAATGGGCTTGGGCCTTCAAGACCATCTGGTCTCTGCAAAAGCCTAATGGTTATTCATTTTAATGTTAGTCTAGACACCAGAGCCTGGATAATCTGTAGGGAGACAACAGGCTTGTAGGCTTTTCTATGTCTCATTTGGGATGGAAAGACAGATAAAATACAACCTGTTGATCAGCCAGAAGGCAGTGATATACAGTTTCATGTACTGTGTGCTCTGTACACCTAAGCAAGGGAACATATTCAGGTATGTTCTTGAGCAGCCTGTATAATCAAAAATATCTATATCTAGTCCCTCTGAGGGAGGATTTGTCTCCCTTTCAAAAGTCAAGGTGTCCAAGCACATAATATTGAAGGAAAGAAAACAGAATTCTCCTCTAGCAGTCTTTTAGCAAAAGAGTATGTCATAATGATGTATAGCAGGTAGCAAACAAATTTAATAAAATAAGAGCATTGAATAAATAGCATTTTTAATTACACTGTCCCATAATATTTTTGGTTATGATGCAAAAGCATATCTTTGATTTGCACAATATGAGCCTTTCCAGAAATACTGTATTAGTTGGAAAATGTCGGGTTGTAAAGCGCAATCATCCATCAAGATGCAGAACAAGCAGGTTTCTTATTTAGAGACAGAGAGAGTTCACCAAAGCTACGAGGTCAGGTGAAAAGAATAAAGAAAATTCTCTGTATTTTTCAGTCACCAGGGTTGTGAGAAAAACCCTTTCTGAATTCTTCCTATTTATGTGTCCGTGATGCTCGAGGTTTCTCGTACAAAGAAAGCAGGATGCATTAATCATGAGAAACTGAGGGCCTGGAGCTGCAGTGTGCCACTCCACTTGAAAAGCCTCTAAAATATGCTAGTGCCAGATCTGCTTGGGCTGAAAATTGTGTACTGTTCACAATGGTGCATTTGAAAAGAGTAAAATTAGATGTATGCTCTCAGGAAATTTGCTGCACATCTACTCCCAATTTCTTTCCATTTCTGCCCTATCAATGGGTTGTAACTTACATCTCTGTCTTAAGCATTCTCCTTCTGCATCTTTCATCAGACCTACACAGGTTCCACCTGCCTTTCTCATGTAAGTTCACCTCAATGAAATCACTGAGGTGAATAAGGCAAGCAAGATTTTCCCGTTACCTCATGGGGAACTCAGCTGCCGAGGCTTCATTTTCCGTAATGTACAGCTTTTGTCCCTGGCCTCCTCCACACATTTATGTACCTTGGCATGATGATAATCTGACTTTCTCTCCATGTACACCTGCCAGATGGTGGTGTGTATTAGCTCTGACGGCAAGCACTGAGCAATAAAGGCCGCTTGTTGTCATACTGGAGCACGAGCAGCCTCGGCTACATTCCCAAGCATTTACTCTTTGTCTCGAGTTGCTCAGATATTTCAGTGCCAGCCATACATCACAACTTTAGGAGCTGAGGTGACAATTCAAAATATGAAAATCATTGCAGAGTAAATGAAGCAAATGATCGTTTTTGACAAATACACATGAGTGTGGCACTCTGAAATCTGGCTTGAATGTCTCTAAATAATTAAATTTATCTACCTCAGTAACTACATTTGAATTGCAAATTAATTCTCCAACTCAGCCCTGCCACATATGTGCATACCTACTGGTCCCTGAGCTCTCACTGGCTGCTAGTGCTAAGGTGCATGAGCACCCAAGGGTGAGAACACTTGGCTTTGCTGCACAATGTTTTGTCGGTCACTTTCCTTGCACTTTCTTTTGGTGCTTTTAACTCATTTCGCAAATAGAGGCTTGAGACACAGAAGTATTAATGTCAACAGAGCTAACTCACTTGAAATATTTACAGTTTGACTTTCTTAGAGAACCACATATTTTATTGCATTATATTCCTTCAAAGCAAGGCAGAATTTCTGGTCTCCATTGGAAACTCCAAACCTTCTTCATTTCATTTTAACAATTCAGACTGAAGGGCTCAGATAAGAAATCCAGAAATTGAAGAACACACAGGCATCACCTGTGAGAAATGTCAGTGGAGTGATGTGATTTAAATCCCTGTGGAATTTGGGCCTGTCAGGAAGAAAATCAAGTTCTCCAGGGCAGTATTTAACAGCCCATCCCAAGAGGCTTCCCCTTGTTCCATCTCACTCAATGCATACTTGTCCAGTTCCTGCAGCAAGTAACACAGAGGTCATGGGGGCAACAGCCTGTTTCTCCCCATAGCTATGATACGTCCCCCAGTCCATGTACCATGAACTCTTTACAAGTCTGTGGAAAATACTTTGTGTGAGCAGGTAACCCAAGACTGCACTTGTTACTATTCAGGCTGGTAAACCCAGGTTTGCACAGGCAACTTGAAAACTGATTTTTTTCTTGCCCCATGTCTCCTTCTGATGCTGTAAGAAACCCCTTAGGACAAGTGAAGAAGGGACTAGGATGTTCCCAGGTTACATGCTTGTTTTTTCACTTGAGCAAGGCTGTCATCTCTTTCTTGCAAGCAGCTGAATTTTTTCAGAGAATAGAAATCGTGGACATGTTTTGAAAGTGAGACATTTTACATATAAACTCTTAAACTTTGGCAAAGTTATGAAACACAGAAAAACAATCCTGCTGTGTGCCAGAGTGAGGCTTGATTACCTGGCTGCATTATTTTAGGAAAGCTTTCACAAATTGAAAGAATATGCATGTGGGCTCTGGATAACCAGACAACCTCAGTTGGCAAAACGGTAACTAAATGACCACAGCATTTAGTGTCATTTTCTCTGTCAGATGGTCAGTCCTCTGCTAGTCAGAGATTGCAGGGTAAATTCTCTCTACAGAGTCCTTTCTCTGTATGTGAGTAAACCCCAAAGCTTTTTGGCAGCACTTCCAATTTATCCTTTCCACTAACAGGCAGCATACTCTCCAGAATCTTTTCATCTCTCTCTACAATAGTAAATTACATGGTCCTAATCCCAACAGAATCAGATGATTGTGCCTGTCTGTACTGTGGAGGCACTTGCAGATAGCTTCACTCAACATAAGCAGCATCTGCTCTGCAAACATCATACCTGCTATCCACACCTAAAAGTGGTTATGACTGACTGACAAACATTACTTTGGTAACATTAACCCAGCTGTAAACTGTTTATTTATATAATCTGCTTTTTAGGTTTATAGGTTTGTTTATCCATTAATAAATAA
>NW_008661789.1:0-2739 GCF_000695815.1 Acanthisitta chloris | reverse complement strand
GGCGCAGCTCGGGCCGCTGGCCCTCGGGCGGCGAGGGGGAGGAGGTGGGAATCAGGATGTTTTGAGTCGTTACCTGGCAAACACAAGTAGTAGCTTGGTGTATGTGGCTGGGTTTTGCTGCTGAGCCAGAGCTACGGAACTTAAAGGAAATCAAATTTAGCCCGCAGTCGAACAGATTTTTCATTCCAGCTTTGTCACAGCATGCAGCAGGGTATCTCCTCCGACAGCAAACGCATGTTAATTATTGCTCTTTGATTACTTCAGAGTGGGAAGCTTGCCATTAAGCTGTTCCAGACAGCCCAAGTTTCAGATGCGCTTTTCCCCCTGTCTCCCCTGAGATAAAAGGCGAGCCTGGAGTCAGAAGCACAACGGGCTGTTGACATCCCCAGCACAGCCCAGCAGCTCTCGCTCGGAGCGGTAGAAACTGCAGCGTGCGTGGGAGGGTGGCTCTTGGAGCTGAAGCTGTTTCCAGTGCCTTTTGGCAGTCTCTTGTTTCCTTGTAACCTGAAGAGCTCAGAGATGAGAGACAAACTTTTCTGGGTGATGCAGGGAAAAGGAGGGGGAGAGGTGAAAGGTGTTTGGTCAGGACTCTTGAAATGTTCTCCTGACCCGCTCAGCCTGCAGACCTGATGTTGAAAAGACTTTGTCACTTGAAAGGAGTTCTCCCTGCTTGATTCCGTGCGACAATAACCTTCCTTAACTTTCCTGGGGAGAGAAAGCAAAGGTTTCCCTCGCTGCTGCTGTGCTGGCTGCAGGGGGCTCAGACTGAGCCAGAGGGGAATGGGGAGCCCAGCTCCTCCATCTCAGCACCGGAGAAAGTTGAAAGAAGAGAGAAACTCCAGCTTACAGATTTCTGGCCCTATTTTCTGATTTCACTCTGTGTTTGAACCCTGTGCCGTGTAGAAAGGAAGAGAGGGATAGCTCTGGAGTAGCTCCTGCCTGTGCCTAGCTTTCACTAGTGGGGATGTGCTGCTTTCCTGAGCTGGAGGTCACATTGGGGTTCAGTGTCTGTGAGCTCCCAAGAGAAGATAAATATCTCCCTAGTCCCTGCAGATGTTTATGGGCATGTGTTGGACTCTGTTCCTGCAGTTGTGCAGCTCCGTGCCTTTTCCCTGAGGAAGCTGATGCTCTCTTATCCTGAGCAAATTTCTATCTCCTGCCCTGTAGTGCATTCCCAGGGCCAAGCTTCGTTGGCACAACAGCAAAAAGGGACAAACCAGGCTCAATTTGGACCCCGCTGCTGTGGGGAATGCTGCTGCATGTACCATGCAGTCTTGGAGATGCTCCGAACTGCAGCCTCCTTCTACCCTTGCTGAAACCCCCTCATAGCTGACTGCAGCCTTGCTGCTGCCTGCTCACTGTTCTCAGTTCTGTAGCTGAGGTCCCTGGCAGACAGGGGCTTAAAGTTAAGGTTCTGGAGCAAAATAACACACTGGAGGGCAGTGGGTCACTCTGCTGAGGAGGAAATCTGCTGTATGGATGGGTGAAGCAGGGCTGCTCCAAATAAAGGCTGTGTTGTTCTTGGTGCCCTAGGCTGAGCAGCAAGAGGCTGGATTTGGTGCTTGTAAGTTGCGCAGGGAAGTGGTGGATCCTCCTAGGAAGGCGAGGACGTCCTGGGTGACTCTGCAGAACTCACTGCACGGGCCCTTGTGCTGCATCCCTGGCCTGGCATAGGTGTGGGTTTGCTGGCAGTGTGGTCCTGGGGAGAAGGGTGTATGTGCAGTGTCATACCTCCATCGGTTGTTTAGGTATCTAGGAAGTGATGGGACAGCCCTAAGGAGATCAAGCAGCACAGGAGGTGGTTTGTTCCTAGGGTTCTTGTGGCCTCCCTGCGTGGGCGACGCGTGGCAAAAGCCACAGGCAGGGCAAGGAGTGGGGTTTCTTACACACTAGAATGAAAGCGGGAGGTTTGTTTGTGAGGAAGAGTTGTTTAAACAAAGGAAAGCAGGAGCCTGGCTTCTATTTCTGGCTCCTCTCCTGGCGTGACCTTGTGCGTATCCTGTGGCACGGGGGGGATGGACAGGCAGGCTCCCAGGTGACAGCTGAGCAGGTGCCAGGGCCCTGGGCTGAAGTGGTGCTTGGGTTGCCTTCCCCTTGGCTCAGACAGCGGGTGTCACAGCAAAGCTAGCGGCCTCCAGGCTCAGTCTCTTGGAGGTCCCATAGTGCTGATGAGTGGGAACAGCCTGCCCTGTCCCCCACCAAGGGATTCACTGGGAATTTGAGGCCTCGAGTGGCTTTGGGGTGTCACCTTTTCCATGGGAGACCTCTTGGCTGATGGTTGGCGTTTGGGGCATCTCCAGCTTGGCTGGTTGTATGGCACTAGGGGGGTTTGCCTGAGCTCCCCTTCTGGCTGGGCACAGCAGTGGATGTGTGGCTGGTCCCTCACTCCTCCTCCCTGGGGTCCTGCCCTCCCCGGGGGCTCAGGCAGCCCAGAGAGTCACCCACGGCTGCTCTCCCCACTGCCGCGCTCAGCCCCAGTGCGGGTGTGCCGAGGCGTGTTCTCCATCCAGCCCTGTCTATAGCCGAGCTGCTCCCTCTGTCTGCTTTTATATATTTTTTTTTTTTAGCTTGTAATTATAGTGCCAAGGGCAGGACCGGAAAGGGTAGAAATGTTCGTGCACCCAACATGCCTTTGAGGCGCTGGGGCAGAGCAGCTCTGTCCCAGAGAGCCCTCCCAGCCGGGTGCTCACCGCCGGGACCCAAACGCAGTTCCCCCAGGAGCTGTGGCACTGCCCGCGG
>NW_008661788.1:0-480 GCF_000695815.1 Acanthisitta chloris | reverse complement strand
TGGGAAATGGCTCAGCTTCCCGGGAAAATATGGCACAACCTCCCAGGAAAACATGGATCAGCTTCCCAGGAAAACACAGCTCAACTTCCCAGGAAATGGCTCAGCTTCCCAGGAAAACATGGCTCAGTTTCCCAGGAATTGGCTCAGCTTCCCAGGAATCGGCTCAACTTCCCGGGAATCGGCTCAGCTTCCCAGGAATTGGCTCAGTTTCCCAGGAATTGGCTCAGCCTCCCCCGGTGTCTCCTGGGCCTGTTTTCCCCATTTCCAGCCTTTCTTTCCCACTCTGCCATGGATTTCTCCCATTTTCCCAGCCTTAGGCTCTCTTTGCCTTACTTCATTCCCACTTTTTCCCCTTTTCCCTCTTTTGTTTTTTTTTTTACCTTTTCCCTGTTTTCCCCCTTTTCCCTCCATTTTTCCTTTTTTCCTTCATTTTTTTCCCCCTTGCCCTCCATTTTTTCTCCTTCCCTTCCATTTTTGCTT
>NW_008661787.1:33667-34122 GCF_000695815.1 Acanthisitta chloris | reverse complement strand
CTCTGCCCCGCGCGTGGCGGGGAGGCTCCGGGGAGGGACGGGCGTTGCGGTGCTCGCCTGCTACTCGCTCTCCCGCTTCATCTGTTCGCTTAACACCGCAGTAGTTGTCCCCTTGGATTCTCGAAACTGTTTCGTTTATGTTGTTCTGCCCATCCCGTCTCGGTACTCCACGACTTGCCTTCTTCCAGCTCCTTCCTATCCAGCCTGGGAAATAAAAACACAGGGAAAAGCAACCTTCTGTCATGCTAGTGTCATCTTTTGCAGCCTTTTATGTTAAGCAGAGGTCTTTCTTTCACTTTTCCCCAAAGTGTTCAAAACTTTGAGAGTATTTATCAAATAGAAATGCTTTATTACATTTGGGTGGTTTGGTGAAGCCCCCAAACTCCCCAGTGGAAACTGGAGTTATAGCACAAGGCAGATGGAACAGGCTGGGGGGGAAAAGGGGTCTTCATTTC
>NW_008661787.1:29917-33622 GCF_000695815.1 Acanthisitta chloris | reverse complement strand
GTGACATTCTGGAGAAGGTCATGTTCCCTTTCAGTCTGAGACACAGGATTGACTCACTCTCCTGTCGTTTCTGAAAAAACCCAAACAAATCAGTGATCTGTTTTAAACCTTTCTTTGCTTAGGGAAGAGCACATTTTGTGTGGTGCTTGTTTAGCCACTTACCTGCTTTGGATTTCTACAGTGACCAGGAGTGAAGGGAAAATATTAGATCATGTCGGAGTTCTGGCTAATTTCTGCCCCGGGAGATAAAACAAATCTACAGGCATGGGAGAGAATGAACATGGTGACATCTAAATCCAACCTGTCCAGCAACAGCAAATTTCATATTCCAGACTTAAAGGTAAGTGAGGAAGGGATTTGTGTATGGGCAATACAGTGGCATCAGCCAGGGCTAAAGACTTTTGGGATAAATGTGGGATTTATCTTCAGGGATAATATGCAGAGAGTAGAAGAAGATTGCAGTTGAGGGATGAGTTGTGTTCAGTCAACTGAAAATTGATTAGATTGAAAAGAAGTCATTGTGCTTGAAGCTGACCTGCACATTGGAAGGATGCTTGTATCAGGAGTGAAAATGAGTGAGGTAAGTTATAGAACTAATTATTACACAATTAAATATTATTAATTATTTGCTCCCATTTGTGAAAGTCATACATCAGGGATCACTAACTATCTAGAACCATGGCAGTAAGACTGCTGGCAGAGAAAAGAGTGCAAATTACTCTTTGGGAAATGGATGTGCATGTATATTCAGCTGCATTATCCTGCTCCGTATTATCACATAAATGCAAAGAGTATTAATCCATTATATTTAAAATTATTTGGTAAGAGTTTCGCTTTTACTTTTATTTCAATGGTGGCTATGAAAAAAACCTCAAAATATGCTGCATCAAAGTCAATAGAGCTACCACAGATGTAGAACTTGGTTCCTTGGGGAGTTGTCATCGCGTATCACTTAACAATGCTACACTTAGTGCATCCAGGATCGGCTTTAATCCGAGAAGATTGTTAGCAGTTATAACTTGAGCTAGTCCAATTATGTAAGGATGCAAGTAACAGGGGAGCATGGCCTGTAATAGCCTACTGAACTGTCACATTAACGTTTCAGACCAGGAATGTTGCTTTTTGCATGTGCACCTGAGATTGATATGATTTTTACCATCTGTGGGCATTACCCAGATAATGCTGGTGTGTGTCTGATAATGTTAAAGGAAGTAAAGCATTTGCAGTATCTGAAGATGCCCATTCATATTCTACTATTTGTTCTATGTAAAATTTATTTCTTCTCCCTTATCTTCATAATGTTGAGCTGGCATAATTCATAATCCCTTCATACTGTTGAGCTGGCAACATTACAGGAAAAGGTTTGGCAACATACTGCAATACTTTAAATATGGGGTTATGAGTGGGACAGAGTCATACAAAAAGCAAATGGTCAGAAATGGCTTTGTGAGAGACTTAGTCTTTGGTAATAGCAAAGAACTCAGACAGAGACCCCCTATTGAGTAAGTGCTGCTTCCCTTGGTTCTCTCAGTACATCTTATTGTTTTTGTATGTGCATTATTTGTGTGCATTTCTAGTCAGTATTTTGGCAGGTTAAAGACTATTCTGTGCAGCTTGATGATAGAGGATGAAATTAAAAAAAGGAAGCAAGACACTGTCATGTAATCTTGAGACTACACATACTTTTTTCCTTTATTGGAAAAGGCTTTTTATGTCCTAGGTCTTGGGTAAAGGAATTGCTACTATTTTCCACCAAGTAGATAAAGTTCTGCCAAACTGTTGAATCACAAGTGCTAAGCACAGTTCAGTCTTCTGAAGACTCTGCCAGCAGAAGCCTTAGACAGAGTTGTGCGTCTTTCACCTAATTCTCATCTTTTGCACAGGTGGGGACACTGGATGCTCTTGTTGGTCTGTCAGATGAGTTGGGAAAACTTGATAGCTTTGCTGAAAGGTAAAATAGATCTTATTTACTACCTACAAATGAGAAACAGACATTGTTTTTATGGGATGGCATGTCCTTGTGTTCACCTTGGTCTGACTCAGTTCAGCTTGGACTACAACTGGACTAAAGTGGGTAGGCTTTGTTTAACCCTTGTGTTGATTGTCATGGAGTCATCACAAAGAAAGGATAATTCCTTAAAATTTAGCTGAACTAAGTCCATGAAAGTTGTTTCTGCACAGCAATCCATTTGAGTGGCAATGCTAGGGAAGCTGTTTCTCAAAAGGAAACTGCTTAAAAAGATGATTTTTGGTTTTGTTCTTGTTATTTTTTTTAAAAGAACATCCTCCCACCACATCTAGAAACTTAATATAACAACATTTAGAGGATACAAAGCCCTCCCTGATCTTCTTTTCACAGAATATTTCTATTGAGCCTCCTGCCCCTTTTCAATCAGATGTAGGAGTTCTAAGGATAAAGTTCTTTTGAAGTCCAGACCTCTCCCTCACAGGCTTTTAGACTCCTTGAAAACTAGAATATTGACTCACATTGTATCAAACCTACTTAAGCAAAGAATCACATGATCTCATTGCTGACCTGGGAGTCAAACTGACCTGGGTGTACAAACTGTTCACGTCTACGCTAGGCAGTTTGGGTAAGTCTGCTAGAACACATTTCTCCATAGTATTTTTATTTTAAACTTTATTGGTGCTACAGAAGGGCTGTATTAGGATGATTGCACTTGATCACTCTGGGTTGGACACACCATTGATCTTTTTAGTATCATAGAATACGATTCATATTTGAGTTGGACAGAACCCATAAGGATCACTGAGTCCAATACCCTGCTCCTCACAGGACTACCGAAAACTAAACCATATTGCTTTTTCAGGATTATTGGTAGGACAGAGCAACTTAAGTCATCGAGGAAACCATCTCCATCATGACCCTGCCAAAAAATATTGCCCCATATTCTTTGTAAACATATTCAGGCCTCTGATTCATGCTGCAGAGATTCTTCAGGAAGTGGGAATGCAGGCAGATTTGGGGAAAGACAGTGCCAATATTTGCTATGTGTTCTAATGGAAGCTGTATCCAGTCAGGGTAGCAAATAGGCAAACAACTGTGTCATCTGGGTTTGAGGGCTCCAAAAAGTCATCAGAACTGATTTTTCAGAAGGGCTTAATTAATTCCCAGCTTTGTGGAGAATTAGGACTTCTGAAGAGCTGACTGCAGAATCCATGTAAGATCATGGAGGGCAGTTATAAGTGAAATGTCTGTAGGAGCTCCCTAGGCTCACTGACTCCTTCAGTTACCTTTGTCTTAACTTGCCAACATGGTACAGCTCCTTCTTCAAGCTGAATGTCACTTTACTCCAATAATTGTCCCTTTAATGCCCGTCATGACTCTTACTTTATGACGTGCTGTCGGCACTGAGCAAAGGGGTCAGCGAGGCCCTTCCACTGTAATCTGCTGAGGCAAGGACTCTTCCTATTTGTCTCATTTGCCTATCAAACTAGGTAACCAAGAAGGATCAAAAAGGTTTAAAAATAAGAAAGATGTGTTGAAAAATAAGAAAAATGTATTAGAGTAGTAACAGAGAATAATCAACACAAGGGCATACAAAAGCATTTTGCATTAAATAAATACCTATGGTTTTATGTCTAAATTGTGATTAAAGGGTTAAAATGCCAAGCACTCACACTTGGTTGAAGTAAATGGCATCCAGAGGGTTACAAACCTGTTCAGATGACCTGAGCATTTCT
>NW_008661787.1:21451-29861 GCF_000695815.1 Acanthisitta chloris | reverse complement strand
CGCCTGCCAGTAAAACTAGGCAGTGCAAACCTGTCAGCGCTGCCTCCTGCCAGGACAGCAGAGAAGGGGCAAGAGTTTGCAGGAGCTATTGTTTCCATATACTTTTATTATTTATTTACGCAGGGAGGAGGAGTGTTTTTCCATGTCACCCTGTGCTAGCATGGAGCTCTCTCACGCTGACAGTTCCCTGGGTCACTCTTACCTGGGGGTTCTCCCTGGTCCTCGGTCAGCAGAGCGTTCAGCAGTGGCCTCAGATTGCAGGGTTTCTGGTCCCTGAAGTGGTTTGGAGGCCCAGTTGGTAGCACCCTTTCATGCTCAGTATTATTTTACCAAGAGTGTTGGACTTTTTTTTTCCTGGAAGGTATGACATTCCAGCAGTTGCAGAAGCAAATGCCTTACCTGGGCAGATAGGACTGTCAGGTGCATGAGAGCACACACCTGTCCAACTGTCTATACCTATGGTGAGAGGCCAGAGCTAACTGTCTCCCACCTGTCAGGTTAGCTGTTAGCTGTACTCAACAGTAAAAAAAGCAGCTCAGGCCCTTTGGAAAATCCCCTGGTTTATACACTTCTCTGTGGACTGATTTCTTCACAATATCTTCAGTCTTCTGCTATACTGGTCTTACCAACTACTGTCTTGTTCCAAGTTCCTTTGGGTTCCCTGAGCATTGTGAGGGAGGCAAAAACCAGTTGTGTCTACAAACTGAAATTTGCAGAAGTGCTTGGCAAGGTCACAGTTGACAGAGAACTGCTGTCTGGATCCCTCAGTCCCCCCACAGCTGAATGTGGGCAACATGTATTGTACTCTAGCAACTGTTAGCTGGCACCAAGTCTCTTTAGTGGCTGCAGCCAGATGGTGAAAAACTGTAGCAGCTCTGAGAGAGGGATGTGAACTGGAGTACAGTGGTGTAGATCCTCCTACATTCACTCTGAACTGCACCTGTCCAGAGTTGTGAGAAGAATGAGTTGGGTTGGAAGAGATCTTTAAAGATCCTCTAATTTCAACACCCCCCCCCCTTCCACTAAACCAGGTAAAAACCCCATCCATCCTGGCCTTAAATGCTTCCAGGTGTGGGACTCTGTTTCAGTTTAAAACTGTTGCCTTTTGTCCCATCACTACAGTCTCTGGTAAAAAGCATCTCTCCACCTTTCTCATAAGCCCCCTTTAATGTACTGAAAGTCACAGTAAGATCTGCTTTTCTTCAGACTGAATGACACCAAACAGCATGAATTCTAACTACTACATTCTTGGCAGCAACAGCAATCTCAGATTTTTCCTCTCTGTGACAGGACTGGAAAACCTTTCCCCAGACTGTAATTTCTTCACAGGAAATGAGATAGATGTAACTGCTTTGCAGCACATAAAAGAAAATCCTTTTCTCTTATGCTTTTCTGGTATATATACCTGGCCCAAAGTCTCTTTCCTGAGCTCTTGAAAACCAAAGGATGTGCCACAAGACACATTGTCCAAACACTGTAAGTGCCCTTTCAGTCTCCAGCTCACCTGCAGCTGTAGTAGTCTCCCCCGTAAGGAAAGAAAGGAATAAGAAGCCTGCCATTACACTCCCTGTCACCGTGCCAAGGATTATGTCCTCTTCATGTCTCTGCCAACTTCATGATCAGGCAGTTACTTTGTAGCTGTTTCTTTTTTCACAAGATAGCCAACATGGAAAAGTTAGAGAACTGAAGGCCAAATTCCATGAATATTTCTGAGTGCAGTAGGATGCTAGAACAACCAGAAAGTCTCTTGATCTGCAGGAGACATGTACTTGGGCTAGACAGAGGGGGATCTACTGCTAGAGGGACTTGATGAATCTATTCTTTAAGCAAAAAATAAGTAAATGTATGGAGACAATATTCTCCAGGAGGGCCTCTGTTCAAATCACTACTCTGAATTGGGCAGAAGGATTTGAACCTAGTTCTCCCATACCTTAAAGGAGTGTCTTGCCCACCATTCTAAAAAGATGAGAGAAGGAGTCCCATAAAGAAGTGAAATAAGGAAATTCTCCATGTCAAACAAGAGAACACTGCCCTTTTCCCCTGAGTACTTTGCTGAGAACCTTACCTCAGCTAGCCTTAAGGGTTTCTTCAGCATCCATTCCATAGGGAATGGATTTTCAGTCAGTGTTGTCTGTATGCAGCCTCTTGTTTTTTCCATCACTGTTGGGGTTTTAAATATGACTTTCTTGCCTTCTGGTTTCTGGTATTAGTATAATGAGTGTACAGAAGAATGCATCTTGATCTTCTGAAAGTCTAGACCACTGGGGAAATGATATTACCTATGTTTTTTCAGAGTGAATGGATTTAGAGATAAGGCTTTTAGCTCTGCAATATGCCATAGCTTGTTTATCATCATTTCAGTTACAAGTTAACTTGCCTTGCTTCAGAAATGTTTTGTTTGGGCATCTCTGTGTTTATCAGATCATTGTGATAACTGTTTTATAATAATTTTGTTTCTTCACTAATAAAGTTTCTCTGTTACACCTAAGCATAATAAAGAAAATAGCCCAGTACATAGGAGAAGTTATGGAGGACTCAAAAGATAAAGTCCAGGAAAACCTTCTGGCCAATGGAGGTAGGTGCTATGAATGTGGGGTGTTTAATGCATTGGTGCTGCCTTTGTGGAAATGAAACTCTCAGACTTTAGAAAGGACAACCATCAGCAACATTTTCTAAGAACAAGTCTAGGCTGCTTCTGTTTTTCTCAGAGTTAGCAGAAGCTTTATCCAGCACCAGCTTTGCTTCCAGGATAATATTCAGCATCTAGTACTGAACTAATTTCTGACACCAGAGCTGAGGAGTGAAGATGAAAGCAGGACGTATCCTTCTTCACTCCTAAAATGACCTAGCACATTTCTGTGCCCTGCCTTGGGCACCTAAATCTTATTCTGTATGGCTCTGTGACGTCTGTCAGTGATCTGTTAGTAATTTGCATTCCTTCCTCCAGTGTTAGGATAAATTGTGTTAACGGTGGATTTTTGACATCACAAAGAGATCCAAAACATGGAGCTGGGGCTGCACTCACAAGGTTGAGCCAGGGGCAAGCAGAACATGCAGGTGCTGCTCCCATGAGAAGGAAATGCCCTCTCCAATGGAGTCCTGCCCTGGCAGCAGTTGTGTAGCAGTAGAGAAGAGCAGGCAGTGACAGCAGGAGCACTTCTGACATGCCAAAGGGCTGTGAGAGCCCACTGTATACTATACCTTACTGCATACAGTAAGGTATGAGGCTACACCTTACTTTATGCTCCCTTACTTCATCTCTAAGTAGTCAATGTGGTGTTTTTATAAGCCATTTGAGAAGTACAATAATCCCACTTACTGTGTTTCAGGACTAAAGGATAAAATGAAATGTCTCAAAAGTATGTTGAGGATTGATTGCGGTGTTGTTACATGCATGCATTTGTGTGTATTAGTGCTAGACACAAGTCTTGGTCTGGTTGTAGGGATACAATGATCAGGTTACGATGGATTTATCAAGTAACAACCTCGTAGCTTGATCACGATATCCTCCTGACTTGAGAAACAAGACGTTTCACTAATTTCCTTTGTTTCCTCTTTTTTTTCGCTATTTTCTTCCTATCAGCTCTGCATGTGTTGTATTAGAAGGATGTGGAAATTACTTGTATGTGTTACTAATTTCTCTCCTCTGTCTGGGTTTGGTCATCCAAACAAAAACAATTTTCCAGTGGATAACAGTTGGAAGCAGTCACATAAAAAATTCTCTCTTATAGATGCAAATGTGTGTTTGTGTAATAAAGAAAATTTTAATATATCATAACAGCATAAGCAACCTTTCTTGCTTATGACAGAATAAAAAATGTGAAATCTAAGTAAAGCTTTTATTCAAAGATTCATACCAAATTCTCTTCCATTTAATGTTAAACCCAGATTAATTTTAAAATGTGATAAGTGATGGAATAACCCCATTTTTTATAGTGAGCACAAAACAAAGTGAAATGGGAAGCATAACAATTTTGAAGAATTAAGTGTTTTCTAGGGCAAGCGTTTAACATTGCCTCTTAGAGCTGGGTGTGTAAATTGGAGTTACGAGAGATTTGGGGTTCTTGGGCAGCTGTGAGCTGGTAGGAACCATCTCTCCTGGGTGGGCAGCTATGTGAAGTCTTTTAGAAGTGACTCAACAGGTTCCATAAATGAGGGATGCCATTCCAGGAGCATCAGGATGCTGTGACTGCTTGGCCTTTCAAGCTCAGTTCTGCTAGAGTGTTCAGAGCAGTTTGTGCCATCCCCAGGATCTGGGTGCGTAACGAATCTGCACCAGTGCCAGAGCACTACTCAGGAGTGAGTTTGTAGAACTGGGCTCATGTTGTGCTTAACTGCCCAACATTTGGATTCTGCTGAGATTCAAGGAATGTAGGATAGAAAGGGCATGTGAAGTTCTTCAGGGAATTTTTATATCTCATCAGCTATAAATAGTGTCTTACTTTAAAGAGCTTATGAAGAGCTGTTCCTCTGCACAGCCTGGTAATACCATTCTCTTTGCAGGTTTCATTCACATTGAATTTAGCAAAGCCTAAGCACGCAAGCTTGGAAGAGAGGCAGTGGGGTGAAATCCTTGTGTCATGTACCCTGTGCTAAAAATGTTGTATAAACTTTGTTGCTGAGGTATTTTTTGCCTTCCTGCCTTCCACACAGAGACCGTGGCAAATACTGCCGGAGAACTGCACATGCAGGAGCTATGCCACAGCTCTCCCTGCCTTCTGCAGTTTTATCCTCTTTCTGCACCCTCCCTGTGCAGGAGAATTTGCTCATTCCCAATCAGACATTAGCAGGAAAGGCTGGATCTTTGCCTCATGACTCCTGTCCATTGGATGTGGGGGATGTTGACACAGCTGTGGTTTTAGATAGAGGGGGAGAACACTGCCATGCCAGTGCTCTCTGCCTCCCAGGCAGTTTATCCCTTGCTAAGAAGCCTTTTTCCTCCTAACATAAGACTTTCCATGCTTTGGAAATCTAATAGGGTAAACTGACTCTGTTGTGGGGTGAGAGAAGCCCTTGGAAAGGACAGTGTTCTCCTGCCAAGGGTATTCGATATCACCCAAGACCAGGTAGTACCCTCAGCCTGGTAGTATGGCAATTACACAATTTTTCATATTCTTTCTCATGCATCTTGGTTTTCCCCTTACCTTAGAAGTCCATCTCATAAGAAATTGTGCTCAAACCTCACTGTGGGACTGAATTCACTCTCTGGACAAGGCAGCAAAGAGCACTGAAGGGACCCAGCATGCATGTCCTTTTATTTGGCACCTTGAGCTTGCTTTGCTCCCCATCACCTCAGAGCGATTTCCCAGATATTGTCCATGTTTATGCTCCTGGTCTAGAAGGAAGCCCACCCTTGAGGTGACAGTGCCTCTGGCCTTTTTGTCTAGGCCTTGAGACTGCTGCCTTCCCCATGCCTCCCTAACTTTCAGGGGAGCAGTCCCAGCCCCTCTGATTGTGACAGGATGCATGACTTTATCCCATTCTATAAAGTTGCCCAAATATACTATGTAGTGGTGTGTTCAGCATCCAAAGGGCTCTCAGCACTCAAGCAAAGAACTGCTTGATTTTTTCAGCTGCTAGAGGAGAATTCCTTATTTGGTACCATAATGTACTAAGCTTTTAAGTTTTCTAACATCAAGGAGCCTTGGTCTTCAAACAGTGGAACAGCATGATCTTGTTCTAGGAGCTGGCTGTTGCATGTGTCATCTCCCCTTGAGTCTGAGAAGAAGCTGTGGCTCCCCGTGCTCTGAAAGTGCCTTGTTTTGGGGGGTAGCATACACAGAACTTTGCTGTGAATTTCTCTTGTTGGATGCTGTGACTGGATTTATCCATTTAGGATATATCATATAGGGTATTTATAAATATCCTATAGCTTTGTGTGAGATGGGGACCTCTCTGTGCAAATTCAATGAGGAATTCCTCATCATGCCTGAATTAGTTTGATTTCTAGTGAGCACTTGACTGAATCACAGAGAAGTGACATCTGCTATACTCTTAATACCTTTGATCACGCTCTCAACAACTCTGAGTATTACTGCTGGTCCTGGGCACAAAGTGTTTTTCTGGCAGCTCTTGCTGGGATTAAATTCAGGCATATTGCAGAAATCGAGATCAAGATTATACAAAGCTATTTCCACTCTGAAGAAGAATGGCTGTACATTGGTGTGTCCTGCTGATACGGTTAATTTTACACTTTTTCTGTACTGTTAGGTATAATGCAGAAAAGATTTCTGGTTCAACTTATCAGTTTGGGAATTTTTAGAAAGATGATTAGATTGGGCACATGGTCTGTGTGGATTCGATCTAGATCAAATCTCTAAGTATTCAGAGGTGGGCTTTTGGTTCACCCCTGTCTCTGAAGTTAATCAAAGTTATTCCTAAGCTATAGCTGGGGACTACTACCCAAACTTTGACCAGCCTTCTGGTGTGTTACCTGCTTTCTCTTTGCATTTGCAGTTGACCTAATTAGCTACTTGACACGGTTTGAGTGGGACATGGCCAAATATCCCATAAAGCAGCCACTGAAGAATATATCAGAAGCATTAGCAAAGGTAAATTGTACTCCAGATCTTAAGATGTCAGCATGGGGAAGCATGTCTTTCGGCAGGTTGTGGTCCTGCCTCTCGTGATAGTCAGTGGGAGCTTTGCCTTTGGTTTGTGCAGAAGCAAGCTCAGAAGCACACACTTTGTACTGAAGCAGTTGATATTTTAATTTCTACTGCAGTAATAATGATATATGTATTAAAACCTATCCAGTCCATAAGTACATGGTGCTTTTAAAGATTTACTAGAGTACACTGATATGTTTTCTGTACTTTAATCCCCTTCATTGTAATATCTAATTTTTTTCATATATTGCCATATTATTCTCCATTTTGGATTTTTTTTTTTGTGAAATTGTTGCTCTGACATGAAGTCAAATGCCTTGCAGGCTGGATAAATTATTTACACTGTCAGTTGATTCAGAAAGGCATAATGTGTTGTTCAATGTAGGTAACAAATGAAACCATAAACTTGCCCCTTAGGTACAGTTCTAGCACACAAACAGCAACAGTTGACTGAATCCTACTTTCTGCAGAGGGCTTTGCCACAGGGACCTCTGACATCAGCTCCCTCTTGGCCACAATCGGTGGTTTTAGGGGGCTGACAGCTGTGTCCCTGTGTTAAAGTGCAGTGGTAGTGGGACAGAGGTGAGAACAAGGCCTCAAGCACTGCACTGACTCACTTTTTCTACTTTGTTTTAGCAATTGACTCAAATAGAAACAGATCTAAAGACCCGATCAACTGCATACAACAACATTAAAGGAAATTTGCAAAACCTGGAGAAAAAGACTGTGTAAGTATTTTGCATTGGGCATGCTGCATGGCTGAACTGAGGACAGTGTGTGCTCACACCCATTGCTGCGTGTTCTGGAGGGAACAACTTCTCTGGCTTTGGGGCATGCTGAGCATCTACCAGTGAAAGCAGGTGGTGGGGTAGCTGGTGTGGTCAGCATGTCTCAAAATCAGCTCAGGAAGACTGCAGTTCCTAAGATGATTTTATTGGCAGTGTGAGCAGGGAGTCCTGGAAAGAGTCAAGACTAAATGCACTGTATAATTCTGATGGAATTTCATGGAGTCAGAAATTAGATAAGCTGTGTCAACTGGTGGATTCCTTTGCCAGACAGAGCCATGCCCTACATTCTGAACTTCCATAGAGAACAGCTCTGTCTTGCTTGCTCATGCACCTCATCAACACCATCACTTACATTTTTCTTTCCTTTGTTACATTCTATGGTTCAGGTAATGTCCTGTTAGGGCTTCCCAAATGTTTTTTCTCCTGTTTTCATCTGCTTATGGTCTTTACCTATGTCAGTGCTGATACCTGGGGTTTTTTTTTCTAGAATATCACTGGGGAGAATGATAAAGTCCAGTAAACATAAATTTAAAGCAATTTAGATGATGCTGTACAAGCCCTCGGCCAACACATGCTCCTATGTGCCACTTTTTATTACTCAAGACCTGAGCACAGAACACAGGCCCTTGCCTTCCTGACACTGCAGCCAGCCAGGCTGGCAGCCTGTTGGCCAGGCCTCCTGCAACGTGATGAGAGGGAAGAATGGAGACCCTGTGGTCAAGGCCTATCCTCCTCTCACCAGTCCACTCACCTTTAAATGCTAAAGCTCTGGTGTCTACCAGTGCCAGATAGCTTGGGTTCAACAAATATCTAATAAGTTACTGGCCAGTTAATTAATATTTAGGCTGGCCCAGAGAACCTCAACTCAAAAACTACTGGTTTAGGTACTTCTTCACAGAGAGGGCAGCTGCTCTCTTCCCCTACACATCTAGTGCCAGCCCTGGCCATCTGCATCTCCTAGGAACTAATGAAATCAAGTGGGCTCAGTATGTGAAGACCTCCTGCAGGTCCCAC
>NW_008661787.1:15310-21426 GCF_000695815.1 Acanthisitta chloris | reverse complement strand
CAGGAGGTGTCTCAGTGTGCTTGTTTATGGTAGTCCAGGTATTCCAGCATTGGTTTGATGGCCTAAGCCCATACTAATATGCTTACTCTGCCTGAGGCATGGCCACACAGACAGCTCAACAGGCTTCCTGAGAAAGCAGGTGCCTCCTGCAAGATGCGGCCCTGACTGGGAGCAAGGTGGTGACTTGAGATGTGCATTTCCCAAGCATCTGCACCCTTATTGTAGAAACAATAGCAGCTGAATGACGTAATTTCACTTAAAGGGCACACACTAGCCTCATGGTAGTCACCAATATTCTGTCATTAGTATTAGTTGCTTTTTGATTCTTTTTAGTCACAGTAAAAACAACTGAATACCCATTTTAGAAGTGTAGATGTGTTCTTTAGCCACGTCCTTCTTGGCCTTCTACCCCAGTATACACTATTAGCAGCCATACCCAGAGCACAATACCTCCAGTGTGCTACTGCTGAGTTCTTGCTAGTCTTATTTTTACTTTATCTTCTTCACTGTAGGGGAAATCTGCTGACCCGGACCCTGGCAGACATTGTGCATAAAGAAGACTTTGTTCTGAATTCTGAGTATCTTATCACACTGCTGGTCGTGGTGCCAAAGTAAGGCAATAGTGTGTGCACATGCACTCAACGTGGCATTGAGTTTCAGGCCTAAACACTGGATCAGGGCGATACTGGGTCAGGCTGGGGCAGCTCATCAGCGCCGTGGCTGGGACAAGGGTGGAGCTGTTAGCAAAGAAGAAAGAACAGTTTCTGCCAAGACTGGTGCTGGCACAGAAAGAGGCAAAAACGGCTCCAGATTTGGAGCAGGACAGAATCGGGATGTAGGTTTTAATGGTTTCGAGTGTGTAGGAATAGTGCAAGCTGAAAGAAAACCAGATTCTTACTGGAGTGTAACCAGTTTATCAAAGGAATTAAGACCTCTCCAACTCACAGTCTCTGATGGCTGTGCATCTCTAAGTGCCTGCACATAGGACAATTGCCATTGCCATCAGGTATGAAGTTACACAACATCCTCCTCAGAAGCCTGCACCAAGCTTTTCCTCTCCCTATAGCCCTGTCCCAACACACAGCACCATCATTTTTCTGTCTGTGAAAACCAGGTTACAAAAAGCTGTCTGAAGTAAGTTTGCTGAGTTTATTATCTGCACATTCTTTCAGATTATTTCTAAAAACAGACTTCTCACTTTGCACACTCTTACCGTCCCTTTTACCACTTTCTCCCACTGCTGGCACTTGCTGTGATTGCAGTGTAGCACCGAATCAGCTATGGGATTGCACACAGCAGATGCACCACCACACCTACCCATGGATCAGGGCAGCCTGTGCAAGGGTCTTGGAGCAGGGGATGTTGTGTGGCAGCCTGAGATTATGTGCCAAAAACTGTGTTTTTCCCACCATCAGTTTCCTGCTGTGGACCCTTCCTCAAGCCAAGACCCAAAGTGAAGACTGAGGGTATAGCACTGGGAGAAACATCTCCTCAGCTAGTGACTAGGAGAGGAAAGGATAGGAGAGGCTTAATCTATCTTAATGGCATAACCCAGCACAAAGAGCTCCAACCCTTCTACCCTAAGCCATTAGCTTAATTAACTACATATATCTACACATTTGCTTTCTAGTGTATAGTATTTATTTACTGTGCTTTTTTTGTTTTGCTCAAAGGTCAAGCTACATACAGTGGCAGAAGACCTATGAATCACTCTCAGATATGGTAGTGCCTCGCTCCACCAAGTAAGTGAAGTTCCAAATTAAGCTCCCTGTTTGTTTCAGGGATCCCTGCCATATTTCAGCCCCTCAAATTGCTGGGTCCTGGAAAGAATCACTTGTCTAATGCATAGGCTCCACATTAACATATTCTCAATTGAAACCAAAAACTGTTCTGTTGAAGGGAAGTGCAGATGAAAGAAAAAAAACCCAAGTTTTTTTCAATTAGTTTGTTGTTCCCTTTTCCAGTATGTAGATCTTTCTACATTCAACTAGGGCCTTTGCTTTTTTTGTGTAAAACAATTTGTTTCAGTAATCAAGGCATAATTCAGACACATGCAATCATATAGAGCTTTATGGAAACTACTTTGTAAAAAAATCAAGTACTATTATTCACATTTTAGTTGCTTCCTGCTGTAGAATAGGATTATTCAGTGTACTGTCACTTGCATTAACAAATGCCATATTAACTAATCTTTTCACCTGAAGTAAAAAATGCTTTCCAGAACTTAAATATTTCACTGCTCAACTCACACAGACCATGAGGTCCATCCATGACATAAGAGCTGAGTGGTATTATGCAAAATTAAAGAAGTGGAAAGCACAAAGAAAGAAGCAAGCTGTTTGCTACTGCCTGTCTCAAAACCATAAGTGCATGGAAAGGTGGGGGAACATTACCAGGAAATACAGAAAAATCAGGCAGGCAGAATGCATGTGTACTACGGTGGGTTCAGGAACTTAACTCATGGGAGTTCAGCATTCGAGATTGCCTAGCTGCTGCTAGTGAAGTCTTTGTTCCCTGTCCAGTCACAGCAGGTTTTGAATAGCAGGATGGTGTTCAGTATCATAAATGAAAAAACTGCAAAAGACAAAGATGAGGAAGGTAAAAAAGACACAAGGGATTTATCATGTCAAATCACAGCAGTGGATTTCCCTCCCACAGAATGATTGCTGAGGATGCAGAGGGAGGACTCTTCACTGTGACCCTATTTAGGAAAGTGATGGATGACTTCAAGGCTAAAGCCAGGGAGAACAGGTAAGAAGCATTGACTGCTAGGCAGGGCAGGCTAGCAAGGGACGAGGATAAGGTGAGGCCTTCTGTGTGCAGTATGCTGAATCACTGGCTTCTAGGACTTCTTGACTGCTTGGATTGCTCCTGGCCCTAAAGCCACTGAGAAGGCAGGGTGGGAAGGAGCTGTAGCAGCAAAATCAGTGATCCTGTTCTTTGAACACCAAACTATAGATCCTGAAATTGTCCTTCCTACTCTCATACTACTGACAGCAGTCTGAGGGTGACTTCAACTCCCACCCTCCACACACTTTTACTTGTTAAATGGCTAGCAACTTCCTGTACCTGCTTCTCTAGAGGCAAAAGAAATGAGTGTGCATATTGCTTGGACTACAGCTTGTGAGAGCAAATGTCATTCAATTGTAGGTTCATGGTTCGAGAGTTTTATTATGATGAGAAGGAACTGAAATGTGAAAAGGAAGAGATGATGAAATTAGCTTCTGATAAGAAACAACAATATGTAAGTAGCACATGAAGCTGATGGCCCAAATAATGGCAGCCTTTGCTACCAGGGTGCCTAAAGCACCTCTCACTCAGAAATGACTTTATGGTTGCAACAGTCTCCTGTGAGCTCCATTTAGCCCAGAAAACTGAGACACAGGATAAATAACATGATTTGCTCAAGGTCACTTGAGTTTCTGATAAACTGGGAGCCACTAACAGGCTGCCTGGGAACTATCCCAGCAGCCCATGATGGCCTGTGGTGGTGTTAGCTATGGAGCTGCTTCACTCAGCAGGATCACAGTACTGTTGTGTCTGTTCTCATAGGGCCCATTACTGCGGTGGCTGAAAGTGAACTTCAGTGAAGCATTTGTAGCTTGGATTCATGTGAAAGCCTTGAGAGTTTTTGTTGAATCTGTCCTGAGGTAAGTCAGTAAACACACACTGCAGGCAGAGATTCCTGTGGAAGTCAAAACATACAGATCTCTTCCTGCTGCAGTTCCTTTGTGCGAGAGAACATCCCTTACACACTTCATTCCAGGAGCTCACAGGGGACAACATAGATGTCCACAAAAAAAATGACATAAAAATTTGATGAAAAACAATTCTTAGGGGGCCCTTACAGGGAAGTGTACTAATTCTGGCTTCAAAAAGGAAATGCTTTCCATTAAGGAGGCAGCATTGTTCCTGCAATATACCATCAGCTGGCATGCCAGGAGGCTGAGGAGGGAGGACAGGAGTGGAAAGCTGTGCTCCTTCCCAGCAGATGATAGTGTATGTTGATGTTTCCAGGTATGGCCTCCCAGTGAATTTCCAAGCAATGCTGCTGCAGCCAAATAGGAAGTCTGTAAAACGCCTGAGAGACGTCCTAAATGTGGTCTTCAAACACCTGGATGAAGTTGCAGCAGCAAGTATTATGGATGTATGTATTTGGATTGCAAGTGCACACGCTGCAGCTTGTCTCCGTTTAGCCAGATGAACACTTCCATTGTCCAGGGGCTAGAGGGTGCATCTCCTTAAGTCTTGCACTGCTAGGAGCCCTGGATGCAGCTCTAATCCCTGGCGGTTACAGGCTGGATTAGGTTAACAGGTAGACTCCAATTGTGATGCAGATGCATAGATATTGCTTACATTTTCTGTTGAAGCATCTGATGTTTGCAGCTACCAGAACAAAACAGGTCTGCTCAATTATGGCAGTTCCTCTAAGTAAAAAGCTTAAAGTCTTCTATGAGCATTCAGATCAACACAAGCAAGAAAAATGAATTTGGAACTAAATGCTAGGACTGTGACACCTCTGTCCCCAGTAAAAGGCTTTCATTCATAAATAACCTAGGCCTTCAGCACACTGCAGTACTTGCTTCCTCCTCCCCATGTCTTGAGTGCACAAAACAATTTAGGATAAAGTAATTAGGATAAACTAGCAGGCCTTTAAAACAGCCTAAAACCAGCAAGCATGATAGCCAGTGCATGAAGGGAGAACAAAGAGATGAGTTGCTCTAGTGCTGAAGCACACAAAAATGCTGCATGTTCTTAACACAACAACCAAGCAAGAATTCTCAATGCTAATTACATAAGGCAGCCTGAAAACACCAAGCAAAGACCAGATTCTCAGTGGTGAATCCCATCTTAGGCATGGCAAATACGAAATTCCATTCCACCTGTGGAAGAGGAGCACAAAAGTAATCCCCTGTAGCTTGGAACTGTGCGAGTGTGGTTACTGGTACTAAAGTCATATTGTTTCCTTTTGCAGCCTGGCATGGACATCCCTGGCTTACAACTGAGTAATCAAGAATACTATCCTTATGTCTATTTCAAGATTGACCTCAGTCTTCTTGACTGCAGTTAAAGTGCCCAAGCTTCATCTATTAGTTTTCAAGACTCTAATGTTACAGTAAAACAATTTTTGGCTGCTGAAAATCAAATTTAAGTGCAGATGCTGTAGCAATATGATCTTCCTACCACTTCCAGTAATTTTTATAGTGACTTCAATATAAGTATCTCTTACTCATGGTTTTACAAAAACATATTTCAGAGGCAGGAGGTACTATGGTAGTATTTATTTTTTTTGGTAAATTACAAAGATGGAATACCTATTGGACTCAAAATAAAACAATTTAAAAAATGTGGTGGCTAATGGATCTACTAGGTGTATACAGTCCTGTTTTTCTAACAAAGCAAACCTAAAAAAAAACCCAAGCAGAAAAAATAAAAAGCATCAGAGCAAAGCCCAGAGTTCTTTTAACTTAACAGAAAGAGTTTACGAAGAAAGATCCTCAGAAGTGCTGAGGAACTTATTTTAGTATGACTTACAGTCCCAAGTACTCATGAGTTTAGTTTTTGCAAGCTATTTCATTTAGAACAGTTTCACTAGATCTCATCTGCTGGGATAGCTTGGAGTCAGAGCACATCTGCACCAAATCAGCAGTCAGGTTACTGCTGCTGCCCGTGGTTCCAACACTGCCTGTCACAGGGATGAGCTATGGACACTCGTACAGACACTAGATGGCAAATATCCATATCATGTTACTTCCTTGAAAGAAGGCGAAACTTTCAGCTCTTTCATTCCTTACTTATAAACAAGCTGATCACATGAGGGTCACTTCACTAGACACCAATATACAAGACATGGAGAGCATGTTAATATGAAGAAAGCAGCAGTAAACCTCCCTATTCCCAGTCCTGATCCCCCTTCCAAGGAAATAACGATTTCAGATTAAAACAATGCCAGATGGGAAGTGAAGAAATATTACCCAATTTGCTGGAGAGAGCACCATGGGGGTTTTCTGTTAGCACCTGGAAATCCTCATGCCCTAAAATGGGGATTAGCTTCATTCAGGGGGAAGACCGATGGCTCCCAGCAACTCCCATTGCAGCAGCAACCCCACTTCCGT
>NW_008661787.1:9287-15282 GCF_000695815.1 Acanthisitta chloris | reverse complement strand
TGAGAAGGAATAGGAAAAGGAAGACTAAAGAGCATTTAAACTAAGATTGTCCACCTAATCAGGCCTTAGGCCAAACTGTCAAGATCCTTCACAGCAAGGGGGTGGTTTAGGACTCCCCTCCACCCCAGCCTCTCTATACTACAGTTCATTTTTCAAGAGTCATCCAAAACGGGACAGCTTGTATCATGTGCACCTTTCTTACTCTACACAAGACTAACACTGTGTGTCAAAAAATATTTTTATTCTTTAATTGAAACAGAAGCTGACCAGGTTCCACCTCCATGAAAAAAAAAATTACATTTAAAACTGGTTACACTAACAGCCTCCAGCAACACTCAAACAACACACGATCGACAAAATAAACCCCAAGATGTTCCAAAGAAATATCTATGTTGTCCTCAAAATATTTGTTACACAGAATACAATCAAGTTTACTGGTTATGACAATTCATAGAATTTCTGCAACGTTTTCTTGAGATGTGTACAGTTCACTGCTGCAGTGCATCAAACAGCACAGTGTGTCATGTGCTATTTCTCCATGTAAAGGCCACTGGAATATCCGTCTGATTGTGAACCAGGCTGCAAACTGCTGCGCAAACTCTCCCAAGAAAAGAATTTTCCTGAAGATCTCACAGCTCATCTTTTTCCCAGTCATCCAGATCCACATCACTGAGATCAATGTCATCTTCAACTGGAAGCTGTGAAAAAGGGAAGGTTTTGAGCACACGTTTTGAAGTGCTTGATGCCAGGAGATCCTTGACTTGGAAAGATTTTTACTTCATCCTGAGAGTAAAGCTCTCTCCTGTCATCCCTTTCATTCATAAAACTCACAGTGCAATAAGCACAGGACAAGTGATTAGAGTTTAGACTAGAAGGTTTTCTACTAATAAAAATAGTCCAGATAAAGGCAACACAAACAAATTATATAACCAAACCACCACCATATTCTGTGGTTTAATTCCATCTGAAGTAGATCAGAGTAAAGTAGTAACTTTAGTTTGTACAGCAATGTTGAACCTTAAGAACATATACTTAGTCACTGTGTTATTTATTATACAGTTTATTATTTATTTAGAACATATACTTAGTCACTGTGTTATTTATTATACAGGCTTTACCTGACAAACTTTCTGACATTAAGACCTTGATGGCAAAGTCAGCATACTGCAGAAGCAAAGTCTCCACAACCCTGGGGTCCTGAATGCACTAGCACCTCTCTTAGCACTGGTAACACATTTTGCCTCAAGGGATCCAACTTTCAGATCACATCCTAACAGCTAGACATTAGTCACTGTGTTATTTATTATACAGGCTTTACCTGACAAACTTTCTGACATTAAGACCTTGATGGCAAAGTCAGCATACTGCAGAAGCAAAGTCTCCACAACCCTGGGGTCCTGAATGCACTAGCACCTCTCTTAGCACTGGTAACACATTTTGCCTCAAGGGATCCAACTTTCAGATCACATCCTAACAGCTAGACAGGAGTATCTGGTCCACAATGTCAGCTGATCAATCTAGCATTTGGTCTGCTGGCAGGATTTAGGTAATGGGAAACCATCATTAACACAACTTGCAACTATCTTGGAAGAGCAAGAGTTTTCACACTGTTGGTTCTTAGTTACTCTATCCTGTCACTTCTGACCCCAGCAAATCATCAGCACTTTCCAAAATGGAGCATCTCTTACCTCACCATCTTTGCCATCCCAAGGTTCAACTGAATGAATTTTGGGGAAAGCTCCACCACCCACTGGTGCTGTAGAGCCACGACCAACAGAAAGTTCCCTGTGAAAAAACATGTAAAAGTTAAATTTAAGAAATTCCTCTGGAACAGTGCCTACTTTGGATAAATGGAAGTCAGCTTTAAGATTTCATCTCTTTAAACAAATCTAAACTGTCTGGAAGAAAAAACTTCAAATGGAGAAGCAGAAAACAAGAGAGTCTTTAAAACAGCATTGAAAATTGACAATTGGATCCAGAGACATCTGTGAGCTACACTATTTTGTATTTCATCAGCGTAACACTGATGGGTAAGTACTGCTCCTTTAACAGCACGTTCTTTATCAATTAAGGCAAGGCCAAGAGGAATCCTGTAACTCTGGTTTTGGAAGTCACCTGCAACTGCTATTCGAAACCACCAGTGATCTTTCTTAGCGGAGACTCAGTCTCCGTAGGTTCCAATGGGTATAAGGTAAGCAGCTTCTGTCTGAGACACTAACTTGCTAGTTAGGCTTAGTCAAAGAGCCCAACAATAAAATCCTGAAGAGCTAATCCCTTTGCATTCTTTCAGAGCCAAACAAGACTGCTGAATTAGCATTCCTCCCCAGATGAAGCCCACAATTTTTATGCTCTTCACAGTGCCAGTTTCCTTATTTGTAGTCAACACTGTTGAGACTGCCTATTAGATTACACAAGATGCCTACAGCAGCAGAGTTAACAGCCAGCCACCAACTGTGATTGTACTGCTTTCTCTAGGCAGCACAGCTGAAGTGAACTGTCAAGGAAGAGATTATTCTAGCAACTACACTGCTGTGTAGTAAAACACCAAACCAGTTACCTAATGCTATATAAGCTGTTAAATTGGCTCCTGTGTCCTGGAAGCACCATCCACCCTCACCAGGAGAGGCTCCTCTAAAATGGATTTTATAGACTAAGAGAATTTGCCAAGTCTGAGAAAAGCAGACACTTCTCTCACATGTATTAGTACAGGCTGTCTGGTATTTCTTTTCTTGCATCTGAACCCTGAATTTTACTTGATGCTCCAAGAACATTTCCTTTTTGGTATTAAGAATAAAGTCTGATCACTTCCACAAGTAAGGGAATATAGCACTGATGCCATTAATCCAGCACGACTAGCACTCAATTAATGTGCTGCTTATGGCAAGGTGGGGAGAGGCTGTTACATTTGTGATTCTGGTTGTCCTCTGCCATTCTCCAAGAGAAGGACATGGCAGTAACACTGCTAATGTGAACTTCTGAAGGCTCTAGCATACCTTATAGCAACTGGTGCTTTACCTGGAACCAGAGTTCCCACTTCGCTTTGACCACACCTAAATAACAGTTTTTCAGCTGCTCTGTTTCAGTGCACCTTCCACCTTCTGTCCTCCATTTCCTTTCCCTGTTCAATTCTTCTCAGTGCTGGCTCTTGCCCAGCTACACAAGATGCAGTTGACTTTTTGTATGGATTGCTCTAGCTTCTCCAGTTTATGATGTGCCAGGAGAATGAGAGGGGGAAGACAGGACCAGACTGAACCAGAAAGATGAACAGCAACGTACAGAGCCTCAAGAACCTCAACAGACGCCATTTAGACTTCCAAACTGGGAATGTCCCAGTTACTAATGACTAATCAAAATGCACCATTTGAAATAAATAGAATTGGTTACCAAGTCCCATTAATTTCTTGGCTTACCAGAGAAACACAAATTTTCAAGATCGAAGCTCACTTCTGTTTTCAAAAGTTGTGCCAAAACTACCACTTAAGTCTAAATGGCCAACTTAATTCTGCACACCACAAAACAGCAGCAACAGCTTTATTGCAATCTCTCCTGAAATCATTCTCCTACTCCAGGGAATTCTCATCAACTTAAATCTTTCTCTAACTGGGGTTATGACTCTTGAGACCAAAATCAGACTCTCCTGGATCAGGCAAAACTTGCATAGTAAAGAGAATTAAGTCACTTGAAAATTTCGTACCTCAGAAACTCATTAATCCCTTGCTCACTGAACGATCCTTTCAGAAGGGCAAATTTCATCTTCCGAGCATTAATAGCTGCCATTGCTGGATACCCAAAGCCTCCAATCCCCAAAGAGCTCTCAAGATCTGACTGAGCACCTGCTTCAGTCCACAGCCACCTGGAGGAAAAGAGAAAATTAGTAATTAAGATAGGCATATTTTCAAGTCACACATATTCTGCAACCCAGCAGAGTTCAAGCTGTGCCCTGAATTGCCCTCAACACTATCAACTGTTACTGAATACAGCAGGGAACAGCAGAATCCTGACCTTGAACCTTGAACTATCATCACTATAGGGGATTTCTAGCTAAGGACACTCAGTATCTGTTCCTCACTGGTCATGTCTCAGTTCCTCTAATGTTTAGCAAGTCCCCTGAGGAATCTCTGGAATCAACCAATCTCACCATTTCCCCTCCAGGCTTTTGTGCCATTTTGCCCTCCTTCACAGCAGTCAGCGTGTCAAAATAACTATCACTTCCCAGACAAGTCTCAGAGATCCTAACCTCCCCTTGAGAGGAGGAGGAGAAAAGGCAAAACCTGCTGGCCTGCTTCTTTGAGAACATGAAACTTGCTAATAAACTGCAATTTACTGTTTTTTCCTTTGAGCATTCAACAGTCATACTGGCAGGCTCACCCACCAGCTAAAAGACTCTCAGAGACTCTAAGTAGATACTGTCCTAAAATATTTCAGCATTCAGGACAAGAGTGAAAGATACTTAATCTCATCAAGGCTAGATAACACTTGTAAATGTAGGATTTCATAGGTGGATGTAAAGAAAAAAAAATAGCAGTTTATTCTAAAGTCACAGCATTCTCTCCTCCAGCACAGTTAGTGAAATACCAAGACAAGGTATTGGAACAACTCTGACCTGCAGATAAATTGCTATCATATAAATTCTATCCTGTTACCTCCAAAGATGCTCACATCTTTTCTGAGATGACCAGTGTACAATGACACTTACCCCCACATTTTCTTTTTGTATTTTTCAGCCATTTTTAACATGACATCCAGGTAAGAATTTCTCCCTGAAGCTCCTGTTTGATAGACAGAATTGGAAAAGTTAAAAAACACAACTACATGCTTTAAGTGACAAAGTCATACAGAAATCTGTTTGCTTGTATGTGTACCTGTGTCAAGAATATGAGGCAGGACAGAAATGATGCAGAGCTGATGAGCATCACAGGTAGTCTTCAGAACATCTTCACTAATTATCTAGAAGAAAGCAGCAGAAACTCAGTTGAGTGTAAGACTTGGTTATCCAGCTGTAACTGCACTTCCCTCCAACAATCTACTCCATTCTACAAGGCAGTAAGCATTGACACAAAAGCTTATGAGTCTCTCCTATTTCACTCATCCCCCAGCACATAGCTACTTTAGAAAGAGTTCACAAACTCTTTTGTTGAGACTTGCAGCAACAGGAAAGCAAGCAGTACCAAGTGAGGCTTATAGAAAGCTCAGTAAGGTGTCACTTCTTGCTCAAAACCAGAGTCCTTGCGCAGGGCTGCAAACAGCACGCCCGGGGCTGTGTGTGCACGCGGAGCCAGCAGGGGGCAGCATTTGCCGTGGGTGAGGACCTTCAATCCACGGGAACAGCAACATTGATTTTGTGGGATCTGCCTCAAAAAGGAATTGATCTAGTGACCTACACCACTGGTCTCCGAACTGCGAGTGCACACCTCTGCACGCAAAAAAATTTCTAAGCATGCAGGCCCAGTGTATGTAAATCAATTTTATATATATACATACACATCCATATTTATACGTTTACTACTGTATTAATGTTATGTATGTTATAAAGCATACAAAAACATTTTAGAAGGATGAGAAAGACAAAATAACACAATTTAAAAATATCTTTAGGTTTACTAATGTTTCTGGTTTCTTTCCTTCCTGCCTCCCAGTGGACTGTCTTGCATGCAACTCACTTTGGAGACAACTGATCACCATTTCAAATCCATTAACAGCAAGCTGAAACCAGAGATCACCACAGAGAGTGGAGTTTTGTGGACAAAATAATTGCTCATCATGCATCTCCTAATGGACAGTTTAAATATCTTTAGGTTTACTAATGTTTCTGGTTTCTTTCCTTCCTGCCTCCCAGTGGACTGTCTTGCATGCAACTCACTTTGGAGACAACTGATCACCATTTCAAATCCATTAACAGCAAGCTGAAACCAGAGATCACCACAGAGAGTGGAGTTTTGTGGACAAAATAATTGCTCATCATGCATCTCCTAATGGACAGTTTACACAAAGCCTT
>NW_008661787.1:0-9268 GCF_000695815.1 Acanthisitta chloris | reverse complement strand
GGAAAAAGATGGGGTACAGAACCCAATCTTTTCATTCATTCCTCAAGTCTCTTGAGGATTCAGACACCCTGGCACCATCCTGTCAGTGCCTTCACTCTATCAATTCTGACCATCTTCCACTCAAGAACAAATTCATAGTAAAAATGAACATTCAGCTTTCTACTTAAGAGTCGCCATCCTTTAGCTTCTGCTGCAAAACAGTACACAAGCAGCACACTTAGCTGTTTTATGTACAGTTAATATAGTACAGTAAAAACTGCTGCCATGGATACAATGGAAAAGCCAATTGAGAAAATAATGCAGAGGTACCTCCAGGAGCTCAGGTGGTGGTGCATTATCAGAAAACAGATCCAGAGCACGAGCAATGATATCAGATCGAGTTCTCCCACCATCATAATCAACAGGGTCTTCTCCTTTCTGGAATATTTTAATCGTGGGAAATCCACGAATCTGCAAGACAAGTTTAAGCCATCAGCTCAAATAAACCTGAGAAAATAATAAAAACAATAATCATGTGGGAATGATGTGTCCTACATTAAGAGCAAGGGAAGAGATTGAACACCTGCGTGTATCAAGTCTCACAGCATGTTCTAACTGAACTTGAATTTTGTAGCTTCCTATCAACAATTCAAAACAAGGTTAACATACCCTGAAAGAAACACTGCTTCAGGGTTTTGGCCTGATGAATCAGCAATGGCTTCATCTCAATACAGACACACCAAGCACTGCAGGTTTAAGTACCATGAGAACTATCTTCACTCTTCATATTTACGAGACATTAGTTTCTCTGATTTGTCTGTGGGAGGACAGCACTGTGGCTACAGGGAAACAAGTGGACCTTAAGCTCCCTCCGCTACACTTCCACTAAAACTTGCCTAGAGTTCCTCCTCACTGTCAGCCATATGCACTTACAGGGAAACTAAGAAGCACAGTGTAAGCTCTGTGGACTGTACTAAAAACTAAAGAATATCAGTTCACATTGGGCAAGCAACACAGTTGCTCTGAGGAGCTAATACTGAAAACTGGCTCCAAGGTGTGCAGGTATATGTGTAGGTTCCAGAGATGCCCAGCCAGCATACAAACAGTCTGAAAAGAGACTCTCACTTCAGACGATAAAGGTATACAAGATCCTATGGAAATAAACAGCCTTTTTTGTCAGCAACATTCAGATTTACTCTTTTCCAATCTCTCTCTCTCTCTCTCTCTCTCTCTCTCTCCTCTGTCCCCACTTATAGTTACTGACATTCAAGAATTAATTAATTGTGGAAAAAATTGTATGCATCACTTATTTTTAGCACAAAACATTTACACAGTGCCAGATTAAGGAACAGTTCAGTAAGCGTTGAAGAGAAATCTGACTCCTTAGACATGGAAAGGAAATTGCAACCACTGCAGAGCACACTCACCCCGTACCGGCTTGCCAGCATCTGATTGACTGTTGCATCTACTGCAGCCAGCTTTACTTTTCCTTTAGTTTGTTCCTTCACCTCAGTGGCAGCAGCTGCCCATTCTGGCTCCAGGCTGAAAAACAAGTACAAGTGCTCTAAGCTCTCTCAGAGCCAGCGAAAGTGTACCACACTCCAACATCACGTAACATACGCCACTCAAGAAAATAATGTCTGCAAAGAATGAGAGCTGAGGGTTATTCTAAAAGAAACTGATGTCCTGCATCTGAAGGAATGAAGGCTAATTTAACTTCTGGATCTTGTTTCTACAGAAAACTGGGAATTTAGCTGCTAAGAAAAAGTGCAGCTAGAGCAGCACCACAGTGCCATGAGCAGGCAAGTCCACACATTTTTGTTAAAATGCCTTACAGAGAACCCCACTCCTGATACACCAGAGGTGCAAGGTCTTGTTCAGGGGATTAAGAGTATTGCAGAAAAGCAAGCACTAACGGGAACTGAATTGTCCAAGAAAAATCTCATTTACTTTTTGCAGTGCCCACACCATGGGGCATAAAACTCCACCATCCACACATCATCACTATTTATGACGTTCTTATCAAAGCTGTCATCAGTCAGCTCAATCACATCCTTCTTATCTCCACCTCCGCTCTCCCGGCTCTGTAAGACACAAACAGACCCTCACATAAGAAGTAACCAAAACTGGTTTCCCACACAAGCCAACTCCTGCGTGTCACGTTGTGCCAAGCAGTCTTTATTTGAGTAAGACACAAAACAGGCAGTGTTAGGTCATACAACTTTCCCATTTTAAAACTGACAATACACACATCCTACTCCCACAGCACTTTCAAGAAACAGTAAGTGAACCTTCTCTTGAAAAAACAAAGAAAAAAGAGAAATCAGGTCAAACTGACTACTGAGAATATGTAGGAACACTTTCCCAGTTCAGGCTCTGATCTGTCCAAGAACAAAGTGCTCCCCAACCCCCACCTCCATATGGAACTGTGTCCTGTTTTCCAGGCAAAACAAACGTGTAGGAGTGCAATACACACTACAGGGTACAGTCCACCCAGGTCTTCTATCTGTCCAACCTGAGGATGTTAGAGTGTACTTGCACCATGGTTTAAAAACAGCAGTAGGAGTCAAAAGCTTTTCTATTTACCTTCAGGGAGAAATCCAGCAAGCCAACTTCAGAAAAATACCACCAAATTACGAGAACTAATCCATCTACCTTAGACCAGGATTAGGAAAATTGTACCTGACCACTGGGAGAACGGGAACCTCCAAGTTCAAAGGGTGATGCAGCTGGGAAATAACAGCCCCATACAGCAGTATATGCTGGGGACTGACTAGCTAGAGAGCAGCTTTTCAGAGAGGAACATGGGGGTCCTGGTGGACAAGGTGCACTGGAGCCAGCACTGCACTCCTGTGGTAAAGGCAGCCAACAGCCTCCTGAGCTACACTAGGCACAGAGTTGCCAGCAGATATGGGGAGGCAATCTTTCCATCTGCTCAGTACAGTGTGAAACACCTGGAGTGCTGGGTCTAGTTCTGGGCTCCCTAGAAAGGGCGTGCACATACTGGAGCAAGTTCAGCCAATGGTCAAAGCTGATGAAGGGTGTGATGAAAGGGTGAAGTAAAGAAAGTAAAGGCAGGCTCTTCTCGGTGACAAGAGACAAAAGGGCGTAAGCTGAAATACAATAAATACCATTCTATGATTCTACAACTTAAGAGAGACAGCATAAAAAGAAAAGATTTCTACTCTGAGGGTGGTCAAACACTGGAACAGGTTGCCCAGAGAATGCAGTCTGTGTGGAGTCTCAGTTCTTGGAAATACTCAAAACTTGACACAGCCCTGGGCAATCTGATCTAGCTGACCCTGCACTGGGCAGGGGGGCTGGACTGGCAGAAGTCCCTTTCAACTTCAACTATTCTGTGACTGAGTCAGAGGCACAAGCTCTGATATCCAGTACAGAACAGCCTCCAGCTGAAAAACCAACACACATTCCCTCAATACCTGTCTCCCAGAACTGTATCCTCCACTTCTGCCACTAAGACGGTCTTTCACCAGGGATCGGAGAGCACTTAGAGCAGCATCAACAATAGCGTCACTTGTCCTGCCACCTGCAATGCAGCAAAATATGGGATTAAACCATCAAAAGGTCAGTTTAAGGTAGGCTCCTCACTCAAAAACAAACTTAATACTCCTTCACCCTAATGATTTTTCAGGAAAGGCAGGACTGGGCTATGAGTGATACTCATACTCGTACTAGTGGTGGGACATCTGACTTAAGCAGCAGGACTGACTTCACTACACTTTTTAGCTATCCACCTTATCTGATGGAGAGTGACTGTGGCAAGCTCCACATAAACAGGGAGAAAGGAATAATTCTTTGGTATTGCCTGTCAACCTCCAACAACTATGAACTGCAGGCAGGACTGTTAGTCTTTGCTAAGACATAACACAATTTGGTTGAAGCAGTCCCACCCATCTGTGTCTCAGTTACTACAAGCACTAGACACAAGGAAAGGGCACACGAGACAGACAGCATTAACAGCTACCATAATTACTGTATTCAGGGAAGTTTCAGGCATGCAACACGTAAAAGAGCATCGCATTTACCCTGATAATCCTCTGCTTTGTTTTTGTTGGCTCCAAATATCTTGATAGTTGGAAACCCTCTGACTCCATACTGTCCACCCAAGGACTGATGTTTATCTGCATCTACTGCACCCACTTTCACTACACCCTGCGGAAACAAAGCAAAAAACACCTAAGGCAAGATTTCTACAGTGATTTAACACACTTAATACTCTCTGCAGGGGGCACAGAGGAACAGGGGGAAGAGAGAGGGACAGTTACCAGGACTGTAAGAGAACAATCACCAGAAGAGAGGTATTTCCCCTCAAAAGCATTAAATTACAGAACACTGTATATGTCCATTTATTTCTTCAGCCCAACAAACTAAACTTTAAATTGTTTGGGTTTTTGTTTAGTTGGGTTTTTTTCCTTTGGGGGTTTGTTTGGGTTTTTGTTAGGGTTTTTGTTGTTTTTTTTAAGAAGTAGAATATGTATTTTATATAGGCAAGAGTTCAGCAAAACACTACATGACCAATTTTTCTCTAAGTAGAGAAATATTCATCATCAACAGCTTACAATGCTGTTTTCAGTCCTGGAGAACAGTAATGGGAATTCACAGTGACAGAACTGACTTGCTTCGTCTACAATTCAATGGTTTCTTTTAAAAAAGGGAAAAAAAAATTAACCAAACAAAAATACTGACTTTTTAAGTGCCTGAATGACCACTTCTCTAGCTGGACAAGTATGCTTAAAGTGATAATGGTTTTAAGGACCAAATCCCACTTCTGTGTTCTCAGCCAAACTTTCCTCAATCCGCTACCACAAACATATTTGAGATGTTAAACTTACTTTCAAAGCTGTTGCTGCTTTCTTCCATTCAGGGGTTAGTCTTTGACAATGACCACACCTTTTAGGAAAAAAAAAAACAACAAAACTGAGTAACTGTCATTCAGATCTGACAGCTATTTCACAGTCCCTCACAGCAAACTCTAGGAGACTTAAGATTTACTTGGGAAGAGGCTATGCCACATCACATCATCACTCAGCCTTCTGAACAAGTGCCTCCACATTATGTAAGTGCATACACACACACACACACACATATATATATATATGCATGCACATATCTCAATAACTACCTGTCTTTCCTAACACAGAGGAAAACAAGAACATCAAAATCCAGATCTGCACACTAGCCTGCTTGTGGCAAGCTAAGGTGGACCTGTGGTGAGGTCTGAAAAATTTATTCTAGAGGTAACTTCCTAACTAGCAAGAGTTTATGGCACAATTCCGGAAGGCATCTCAGGGAAGAGGCTAACTGCTGACTGGCAAATAGCATGTAATCACATCATCACAAGCCTGCAGGGAGAGGAACCACCAATTTCCTCTTCTATACTTCATTACCACTGTTCAATAAAGCTTCCCATTGCCCATAAACTGCAACAACCTAGAAGAGGCACAGCAAGCTTTCCCCTAAACCTCTCAGCCCAGACACAGTCACGCTGTTGCAAGGTCTATTTCTGCAGAATGTGGAGCTTTGGATGACAGTATCACACAGGACTTGTACAAAGATGGAATATACATCACCAGAATTTAAATGGAAGAGACTCCATGCTCTGGACATGAGCAGGATAGGAGACAAAAAGAGATGCTACATTAAGATGCACAAAGCCAGTATTTTTCAACAGAAATTGGAAATTCCAAGTGTGAATTCAGATCTGTGCTTTCACATCAGAATTAGGGAAACACAGAAGTGAGGAGGTTTCTCACTTATCTACTGTACTTTAATCAGTCATTTTTAATTGATATTTCATCAGAAAAATTGAAGTAGTAAAATGGCATATAAGATTTTGCTATCAGATCCTATTTGTCAACTTGAAACCAATTCCTGTCTTTTCCCTCATAAGGATATTTAAAACAGGAGTCTCAGCTACAGCTATTTTGCTAGTCATGGGGCCACCAAACCAACAACTGTGCTTCCAGCAACTGAATGAAACCTTGGACTAATCAGCAGCAGATTCCTGTGCTGCTCCTCCATGATAAGAGCAAGCAAGTACACTGCTGCAATTCTTACCATGGGGCGTAGAACTCCACGAGCCACAGGCTCTCACTTTGAATGACCTCCTTGTTGAAGTTAGTTGGTGTTAGCTCTACCACATCATCACTGGCTGAATATAATCCGTTAACTGCCAGGAACAAAGTGCAGCTCACTGTGCCTACAACAAAAAGCAAAGCAATCAGCATTCCTGTTGAACATTTACAATTCTTCTGCTGTCATGGCTAAATCATCTCCCCACTGCCTGCAAATCAAAAGGAGTGGGAGGGGATTCCAGTTTGACCAGGGAAAAAAGAAAAAAAAAAAGACATTAAGGCAAGATATATCCTTTGCCTCCTCACTTAAAACATGACTCCACAAGATCAGGTAATAGTCTCTGTGCCTAAAGCTAGATGGAGTTACGACACTCCAGCTCTCCAAAGAGCCTTTTGTCAAAGCTCCTACCCTAACTCCTGCTGGTATCAGAAGAGCAAAACTTTCACAGGGATCCCCACAATCTGCTCTGGTTTTTTTCAGTTCTCACAGAAACTCCTATGGCAACTGCTCACACCTCTTGCACAGCAGGCACCCAAATACATTTTTTATTTTTATAGGCTCACATAATGCAGGACTATGCCAACTAGGCTGAGCACAATTACACTGATTTTAGGACCAACACTTGATACACTGGTAGTGTAAGGAACTCCTTCATTCTTACCTACAAGGATCTTAGTCTACCATGGATTTATCTCTCTAGCAGAGACCTGGCAGACCAGAGAACAACAGCTAAACGTCTCTGGTTAGCAATCATTAAAGACACACAGAAATTGCTTTTTCTTATAACTTTGTCCTTCTAATCACTTCTGGAACTTATTATTGCTTGAGACTTGATACATAAAACCTCGCAATACTTCCTTCCATCTAGTCAGCAAGATTGAGAGATGACTTGATGAGAGATGACAAGCATCTCTGTAATAAAATCCACCCAGCAAAAGACTTTTCTCAATCCACTAAAGCCTGGGGGGAATAGGAGCTCAGTCACTGAAGTCAGAATAAGACAAAAAAGAGCTTTGCTGCGAGGGGTTAAAAACCTGCATAGGAAGCTGCATGTTCTCACTCAAGACTTCTGAATGTGAGAGGAGGACACAGTTCAGTGATGCAGAAACTCTCCAGCACATGGTACACAGACTGCACAGCATCACCTAGACTTTAACAGTCCCACTGAAGAAAAGCGAGTTTCATTACCCCTATTTTGCAGGTAAGAGCTGACAGAAGTAACATCTTCCAGGTTACTCAAGCAGAGATCAGGACTGAACTGCCACACTACAACCCAGTGCACCACTACTTCTAACTGCTTCTTCTAGCTTGAGGACCCAACCCTTTTCTTTTGGGGTGATCCTAATTGGTTTCCAACACCAGATTTACATGTTAGACTAGCTCTGTCCTTTCGGTATGCCCATGCACAAGCAGCACTTCATCTGCACTGATCAACTGACTCTCCAAGGCAATCTGTGGCTGTCACAGCATGTTACGGTGACCTACAGTAGCAGCTGCTGCTGGGGTAGAGTAAGAAAATAAGGACAGAAAAAGCTCCTTGAATGTTACAGCCACTCTCAAAAGAGAAAACCTTCTTTAGATGGAATGAGACCATTAAATTGAAATCAGCATATTTTGGCATCACCTTTGAGGTGATCTCCAGCAGAATACATTCAGAAGCTCAACAGAACTCACTCAGCCAATTATGTCACTTCAAATAGAGTAGTTTAGTTTATGCAAAAACACCTGCTAATAAGAACTCACAAAAGAAAGCACGTGGTGAAATTCACCTAGTCAGGTATCACTGCAATTTTTTACCTATGACTCATGAACTGATGGCATAATTTTCCTTTCTATAGTGAAACATTCAAGGTTTAATTCATCTTTAGCAAAGAAAAAGATCATCTTCCTACAAGCATCTAAGCCAGATAAATGCAAATCTGTCCTTGTTATCAAGGCAAAAAGAAACAGACAATCTGGTTTCAAGAATTGTTCTCTGGTGTAAGCAAATTACATAGACAGGAGCATTATAAAATCAACTAAGGCAGCTCCATGCTGGTATGGCTAGTTACTCCTCTTCAAACAGCCAAATTGCAACTCTGAAGATCTGTGAAATAACACTTTTGTCATGGGATGATGATGATGACTCTGTGAACTTCCTCCTTAGAACACCTCCTCCTGCAGCACCGCTTGGTGTCCCCGAGTTCACACATCCCTGAACATGTGAGCATCCCAGTATCCCCTGGGCAGTGCCACCAGCATCTCCCTGGCAGGCTTTCCTGATCTCTCCAGCACACAAGAGGCAGCAGCAGGGGGAAGGGAAGGGGAAGTCCTGCTCCCCATGGACTCCTCCATTTGCCTTTGGTCATTGCCCAGAAAACCAAACAAATCCTGGGCTGCATCAAAAGAAGTGTGGCCAGCAGGTCAAAGGAGGTGATTCTTCACCACAACTCTGCTCTCCACCCCACCTGGAATACTGTGTGCAATTCTGCTGCCCTGAACATAAGAAGGACATGGAACTACTGGAGCCAGTGTAGAGTAGGGCCCTGAAGCTGCTAAGAGGACTGGAGCATCTCCTCTATGAAGACAGGCTGAGGGAGTTGGGGCTGTTCAGCCTGGAGAAGGTTCTGTGGGGACCTCATAGCAGCCTTTCAGCATCTGAAGGGGCTACAAGGGAGCTGGAGAGGGACTCTGTGTTAGGAACAGCAGTGACAGGACAAGGGGTAACGGGTTCAAATTGAAGAAGGGGATATTTAGGCTGGATATTAAGAAGTTTTACTGTAAGGGTGGTGAGACACTGGCACAGGTTCCTCAAGGAGGCTGTGGGTGCCCCAACCCTGGCAGTGTTCAAGGCCAGGCTGGATGAGGCCTTGAGCAAACTGGTCTGGTGGGAGGTGTCCCTGCCCATTAGGCTGTATGAGGCCTTGAGCAAACTGGTCTGGTGGGAGGTGTCCCTGCCCATGGCAGGGGGGGTGGGACCAGATAAATCTGTAAGGTCCATTCCAACCCCTAAATTCTATGATTACTCTCTCCCTGCTCTCACCGCACCAAATCCCCGGGCAGGGCAGCCAGGCAAGCACAAGATCACCTGCTTGCCGAAAACGGCGTTTTATGTATTTGGGTGAGACATAACCACAGCCTATTACATTTTTTGCTGCTGGACTCTCCAGTCCTCCTACCTGCGCTCCACTAACCCACCGAGCACCCGCGGCCG
>NW_008661786.1:1824-5385 GCF_000695815.1 Acanthisitta chloris | reverse complement strand
CCTTCCATCAGCAATGCTGAAACCTCCAGCACCATCTCTGAGGGCACAGCACTGAGTTGCTTTCAGAGGCACTTGCAGCTTTCCCCCAGTTTCACGACAGCACCCCAAGCCCACAGCTCCCACTGCATTCTGCTCCCTGTTGGGTGCAGCACTCATTAAGCATCATTAGACAATTCACCCAACCAACACTTCCCATCGTGACTTTAGCCCATGCCTCATCAACCTGAAAGCATGAATTTTTTTAATAAACTCTTTTCACATGACCAACTCCCACTCTGCTAATGATTACTGCCACGCTTTAAACTCCATTTCACTCCCATCCCGAGTAATCTCCATGGAGCCCCACCAAAACCCTGCAAAGAAGGATTATCTCTGCCACAAGTCTTCTTTTGTAAGGGCTCAGTCCAAAACCTAGAGGAATTACTGTAAAATTTGCTTTTCATTTCAGAGGGCTTTAAATCATTTCGCTGCTTACAATGTGTGTGTATTTAAAATATCTTATGGATCTTAAATAAATGGAAAGAAGTATGTTTCCACAGGTATGGTTAGAAAAACAGGCTCGTGCTGCACAGCACAGAAGGCACCTTTGAAGCTGAGAAGGTTTCAAGACCAGCCATGCAGCAGAGCATGTGGTCTGGCTCTCTGCCTCACTGGCACTGCGTGGCCAAGTCCTCCCCCCTAAACATCCCCCACCACCTTCTCCCCGTGGACACAACCTGTCCCCAGTGCTCACAGAGTCTCTGCTGACTCCATGGGCCATTAAGTCACTATGACACTGATCTCCTTCAGGTAGGAGCAAGGAATATCAAGTCTGGACATTTTATTCACCATTGAAGTGCAAGGTCCTACATCTGGGCCATGGCAATGCCATCACAGCCCCAGGTTGGGTGGGGAAGGGATTGAGAGCAGCAGTGAGGAGAGAGACTTGGGAGTGAGAGTGGGTGAGAAGCTCAGCATGAGCTGCAGTGTGAGCTCAGCCCAGAGACCAATGCAATCCTGGGCTGAGCCACAGCAGTGTGGGCAGCAGGGCAAGGGAGGGGATTCTGCCCCTCTGCTCTGCTCTGGGAGACCCACCTGGAATCCTGCACACAGCTCTGGTGTCCTCAGCATCAGGAGGACATGGAACTGTTGGAGCAAGTCCAGAGGAGGCCACCAAGTTGCTGAGAGCACTGGAGCATCTCCCTGTGAGGACAGGCTGAGGGAGTTGGGGCTGTTGAGCCTGGAGAAGAGAAGGTTGTGTGGAGACCTCAGAGCAACTTTTCAATATCTGAAGGGGCTACAAGGAGCCAGAGAGGGACTCTGTGTTAGGAACTGCAGGGACAGGACAAGGGGCAGTGGGTTCAAACTGAAGGAGGGAAAGCCCAGGTTGGACATGAGAAAAAAGTTTTTTTACTCTAAGGGTGGTGAGACACTGTCCCAGGGTGCCCAGGGAGCTGTGGCTCCCCCAACTTCATGAGATATATCTACATAAAATTTCTCAATGTAGAGATGTTCTGAGTATCAAATCTGTTTTGCAAAGCATTTCCACCCCCCAGCAAGTCTTCAGGCCACTGATTCAAACCCCACAGGGATGATCCCTGCCCTTGCCATTTCAAACACAGCCTCATGTGTACCCACCTGGAAAATCACACATTGGCATCATATATTGCCTCCCTGGGCATTATTTGCTGTAGGAAATGCACATTACCAGGTCAATAATTCTATTTGCTGACTTTCAGGTCGTGGTGCTGCTGAAGATATTGCCCCATGTACAAACACACACAGCTGTCAACTACTTGCAGTTTGACTGGTTCAATCCTACCACGGTTTCCTTAAGAGCACAGAAGTTGGAAGAAGTTCTAGGTGGAAATCACAGCCTTTGCATTCAGTAACTGAGATGTAGGATGCCTTCCTGGTTTTCCTCTCTCCAACTGGTCTGACAAGGCTCATGCTCACTCCCCCACAGGGAACTGCAGGGAGCAAAGCCTCTCCCAGGCTCTACCTGGGGGTGCCCGTGCTGATGGTCCGGGTCCTGCTGATTTCCACAGACACCTATTTGAATGTTTTTACATACCTCTTAACATAATTTTACATATCCCATAATATCTGTCCTCGTTTGGTTCGCCTCTCATCCCTCAAACAACGTGAGCAAAGAGTTCTGGGAGTTAGAAAAGCTGTAGAATTGCCCCTATGTTGATGCAGAAACATAAAATCATGGAATATCCTGAGCTGGAAGGATCCACAAGGATCACTCAGCCCCTCACCTTTATGTGTTACACATGTTGGCTGCCCAGGGAGGTGGTGGATTCCCCATCCCTGGAGGTTTTCAAGCTGAGACTGGATGTGGCACTTAGTGCCATGGGCTAGTGACCACGGGAGGGTTGGACTAGGTGATCTTGGAGGTCTTTTCCAACCTGGTGGATTCTATGATTCTATATTGTGTTTCAACTTAAACGTTGCCTAAATGAACTACAAGACTTTACGACATGTTTGATTTCAGGCTAATTAAATTGTCATTGCAGCAACAAGAAATTCAGTCCCACCACCACGACAAGAACCATGCAGCAATCCTGCTGTACATTCAAGCAGCCCCACTGACTCTGCCCTTGCAGGGAGCAGCCTGGCATGCTGCAGGGCACACGTGCCACCCTCCTCTCCAGCCTGAGGTCAGTGTGGCAGCAGCTAACTCAGAGGATGCTGTGCTCACTCACAGATCACTTCTGCACAGCCACAGAGATGGGGCATGAGCCATCCACCAAGCCATGCTGAGGGAGACACAAAAATCTAGTGCTGAAAACAGGACACAGATTACAAGTTCAGATCTGTTGGGGAGGAGCACTAGAGATGATATGTAAAGTAACACTCCGAATTTTCTGTCTTGAAGCTCCTGATACTTGGGGCAGTATGAGTGAGCATCCCAAAATGCACAAAGTTTGGAGAGTGCTGCTGGAGGCAGTCTCTGCAGAAGATGTGTGAGGCAGCAGCCCTGAATTCACAGCCTCCCTCACCCAAGCTGTCCCATTCAAGTCTGACAGTTCTGACACAAAGCAGGTCTGTCCCTTCCCTTTTCCCTGCATCACCTTCGGAGGAAAAGAACCCCAAAAGCTCCAGCAGGAAAACCCACCTAAGCTTTACAAAGGCAGCTAAAAAGGTGCTGCTTACTGAACCTCCATGCTCAGCAATGCAGCTGCTTCCTCCTCGAGTGAGGGGAGCTCACCACGGCCCTCAATCTGCAAACACATCACACCAGGGTGTGTAAGACAGATAGCAAGGTCTGAATCTTAGAGACTCCAACATCAACGTCAGCAGCAGGTTTGGTGAGCTGGATTGCACTTAGTCTTGATTTAAGATGCTCTTCCCAACTCCTTTCCTTCCTGGAAGTGCCAGTTCACAGGCAGCCTCTGTACAACCCAAGCAGGAACTCAGAGTGGGGGATCTTCACTTACAGCAGGAACAGCAGACATCAGCACAGTGTTTTAATTCCTTTCTCCCCAGTGATTTTGCTTTATCTCTTGCCTCTACAAAGATATGATAGGATAACTAGGGATGCATCTGAAGAGCTGCACAGCTCTCAGCATGGCA
>NW_008661786.1:452-1814 GCF_000695815.1 Acanthisitta chloris | reverse complement strand
AGGGAAATCTCAGATCCACACATCCACAGGCAGGGAGTTCCCAACCCTCCAGCATGAGCTCCCAGTTATACTTTCAGATTATGTCCAGGGCAAAGACCTGCAAGATTTTCTCTTGCACAGCTGTGAAGAAATTAATAAGCTCTCTGGATTCCCTCATATTTTTTGTGCAGTAAATAGCCATCAGCCTTTTCAGGCACTCACAACTGCCCTCACTCACTCAGGGACCAGAAACTTGAAATGCTGAACTGTACAAAAGCAGTTTTGGTTGCAGAAGGGGGACAAGCACAAAAAGAAAGACCCTCGTGGCTCTGATGGGCCTGAACTCACCCTCAGTGTGACAGGAATGACAATACTGAGAGGACACCAGAAAAATCTCTGTAGGTCAGTAGCTTTGCTGGCTGCTCCTTGGGTGAAAGCCATTTAATCATTGGACATCTCTCCCACTATGAAGGGCCCACAGTCATTTCAAAAGAGTCCTAAGAGAGGAGCAGTTTACCATTTGCACTCCCTCTACACCACAAAATAATCCCAAAGCAACAGAATAAAGGGCCAGGCTTGGCTGTGGGCATCACCCAAGAGTCACCCTCCAGCCCTGATCTGATCTCCCAGTCCTCAGCACAGAGGCCTCTCACAGGCTCCAGATGCATAAAACATACAGTGCTGGACCTGAGCTTCCTTTTCTCATGCAAACCTTTATTTCACTTCTAAATCTCCAACCTTAACATTTGCTTTGTAAATACTCTACCTGCTCCCCTACAGATAAGGAGCACAGGTAGGCAAGAGTAAGATGTATTTCAGTGATCTCCCAGTCCTCAGCACAGAGGCCTCTCACAGGCTCCAGATGCATAAAACATACAGTGCTGGACCTGAGCTTCCTTTTCTCATGCAAACCTTTATTTCACTTCTAAATCTCCAACCTTAACATTTGCTTTGTAAATACTCTACCTGCTCCCCTACAGATAAGGAGCACAGGTAGGCAAGAGTAAGATGTATTTCAGATTTAACTACTCAAGTAACAAAAATACCCCCTAAAATACAGAATTACACTCTTTTCCTCCATGGTTCAATAGCAATACACGTCATTTCAAGTTGGTTTTGTTTTATCTCTCCTTACATTTAATGGGATGCACAGGCTGAGCAGTTTTCCTAAATACCCACCCAGCAGTGTTCCCACTGCTTCCCACGGGCTTGGCACAGCATCAGACCATATGGTCCTGATCTGCTTCAGCTTGGCAAAACCTTAGCTGTGGCACGGGCAGGTCCAGCTCACATCGCTCCACACTCCCTAAACTTTTACCGGCTACTTACACCTCCCTCGGCGGGAATTTCTAAAGCATCGCTGCTTGAGAAGCTGCTCCAAAC
>NW_008661786.1:0-248 GCF_000695815.1 Acanthisitta chloris | reverse complement strand
CCCCCTCCCCCCGGAGCTGGAGCTCCCGCAGCATTCCCAACACCTTCCCCCGGAGCTGGAGCTCCCGCAGCATTCCCGCACCTTACCCCCGGAGCTGGGGCTCCCTGCCCGGGATGCTCGGGAGCTATCCCAACACTTTCCCCCGGAGCTGTCGCTCCCGGCTCGGGATGCTCCCGGGAATGCTCCCGCAACTTTCCCCGGCTGCTGTGGCTCCAAACTCAGGATGCTCCGGGAGCATTCCCAACACT
>NW_008661785.1:0-347 GCF_000695815.1 Acanthisitta chloris | reverse complement strand
ACCCTTGACCTTCTCAAGACCCAAGTCGACGTTCTCCATCTTCTCAGCTCAACCAACCCTCGACCCCTTGGCCAACCCTTGACCTCTAGACCAACTCTCAACCCCTTGACCAACCCTTGACCTCTTGACCTACCTGGCAGGAGTCTCTGCCCCCCTGGATGCTGCCGGCGCAGAGCATGTTGGGGGTGATGGAGTTGGGGTAGAAGCGTCGGCACTCGCCGGGGGAGAAAATGGAAACCTCCACACACTGCAAGACGTCTGGGTAAGACACTGGGACATGGAGACAGGAGAAGCCCAAATGGAAACCAGAACCAGATTTGGGTTGGGCCACCCCAAAATGCAAATTA
>NW_008661784.1:738-1171 GCF_000695815.1 Acanthisitta chloris | reverse complement strand
GGGGGGACCCTGGTGACCCCATGGTGCTCCTGTGGTGGCACTGGTGTCCCCGATGTGTGCAGGGAGCACAACACATGGGACCTGGATTAGAACCTGGATTAGAATCTGGATTAGAACCTGGAGTGCCCCGAGCTGATCTCACCTGGGTGGGGGGACCCTGGTGACCCCATGGTGCTCCTGTGGTGGCACTGGTGTCCCCGATGTGTGCAGGGAGCACAACACATGGGACCTGGATTAGAACCTGGATTAGAATCTGGATTAGAACCTGGAGTGCCCCGAGCTGATCTCACCTGGGTGGGGGGACCCTGGTGACCCCATGGTGCTCCTGTGGTGGCACTGGTGTCCCCGATGTGTGCAGGGAGCACAACACATGGGAGCTGGAGCAGAACCTGGATTAGAACCTGGATTAGAACCTTGATTAGAACCTGGAGTG
>NW_008661784.1:0-291 GCF_000695815.1 Acanthisitta chloris | reverse complement strand
GTACACTGGTGGCCTTGGTGTGTGCAGGGAGCACAACGCGTGGGAGCCGGAGCAGAACCTGGAGTGCCCCGAGCTGATCTCGCAGTTCCTGCGCAAGGATCGCCGCATGCGGGAGGGGGAGGGGACTCGGGGGGGCTGCGGCCCCCGCGACCGCCCCGAGGGCACCAAGCGCAAGGGACTCACGGCACAGGAGGACACACGCGCCAAGAAGAAGAGGGAGGTGAGGGGCAGGGGGGGACACGCGGTCCTGGGGGTACTGAGCTGGGGGATGGGGACACAGGGATGGGGACA
>NW_008661783.1:0-660 GCF_000695815.1 Acanthisitta chloris | reverse complement strand
GAATGTCAAAGTGAAGAAATTCAATGATGCGAGGGTAAACGGCGGGAGTAACGGGAGCTCGGAAAAATATTTGGGTCTGAAGATCGACCCCTGGGTGGGCATTGAAAAGCCCGAGTTAACATCTAAAGTGGAAGACTGGTTACCTCGGATTGGTAGGGCAAAATTAAAGCCCATGCAGAAGGTTGACATCTTGAAGACATATATGATACCCAGAGTTATCTACTTGGCTGACCAAGCTGAAGTGAAGGTAAAGTTTCTCGAGGCCCTTGACGTGCAAATACGATCTGCTGTCAAGGAGTGGCTGCATCTACCAACGTGCACGTGTGACGGTCTCTTCTATTCCAACACAAGAGACGGACGATTAGGGATTATTAGACTGACGGGACTGATAGCCAGTGTTCAAGCACGTAGATTACACAGACTGGCACAGTCCTCCGACAATACCATCAGGGAGATACTGAAAGAAGAAAGTATTGAGGAAGAATATGGTAAATTGTGGATAAGAGCTGGTGGGAGTAAAGACAATATACCATCTATCTGGGACCCTAGTACAGTTCTAATAATCTCTGAACGGGGTGGTGAAGAACCAGCATCGGAATGGGAGGCACCCGCGTGCCGGGCGCAACCCGCTCTGGGGTGTTGCCTTTGATGGCGTGGCGA
>NW_008661782.1:10738-20481 GCF_000695815.1 Acanthisitta chloris | reverse complement strand
GGAAGCTGCGGGAGGTGGTGGCGGCTGAGGGTGTCCGTGTGCAGGAGGAGGACAGGGCTGGGCGGACTGGAAGGGGCTGAGAGCACCTGGGGAGCTGTGGGGGTTGTAGTCTTGTCCTGCCCTCATTCCCGCGGTGGGGGAAGGCGCTGTCTGGTGCTAGATGTGCTGTGCAGGCACAGCCCCACAGGGTAGGACACCTGCAGCTGTCAGACAGTCGTAGTTTGTTCTTAGTGAACAGTTTTGACCCTGATAAATAGGGTTAAATAGGAGTCACTGACTAAAACGCGTAATAAAAGTGGTTTTTTTCTTTATTCTTACGTTTTGACTGTGTATGTAAAACTTGCTCTGTGGATGACACTGATGCAGATGAATAATTTGTCTATCTTAACTGTTGAGCATCTATTGACAATTCTGGCTCTGAGCTACAAGATATCCCTTAAGATCATCTGAAGCAACACTGGAGGGACCTTTCTGCCAGCATGACAGAAATAGTTTGTTAATTTAAGTGTAGCTTCCATGTAAGTTCTGCTTTGAAGATGGCTTTTTGTAGTTTTCATGATTTTTTGTTAAATTGATTGCTTTGAGAAGCAGCAGGCACAGGGAAGCTCTCCAGGAAGCTTGGTGATATGTGATCTACCTAAGCTCTGAAGGTTTAGTAAGGTGTGGAGCACACGAGGGTTGTTGGGGATTGACTGCAGGAGAGGTCTGGCACAGGGGAAAAGCCCTGGGATGTGGGTCTGGGTTGGAAATGCAACGAGGCTTCAGGGTCTGTACAAAGTGTGTGAAGGTTTGAGGGATTTGGTGCTGAGGGAGCTTTGGTTCTGTGCTGTGGTTCTGCTTAATGCAGTGGATTAGCTGCAGTGTGTTTAAGGGGACATGTGAGAGAATGAGAGGGAGTTTGGACAAGAGCCTGGAGTGACAGGACAAGGGGGAATGGCTTCACACTGCCAGAGGGCAGGGATAGATGGGATATTGGGAAGAAATTCCTCACTGTGCAGTTGCTGAGGCTTTGGCACAGGTTGCCCAGAAAAGCTGTGGCTGCTCCATCCCTGGGAGTGTTCCAGGCCAGGTTGGATGGGGCTTGGAGCAACCTGGGCTGGTGGAAGGTGTCCCTACCCATGGCAGGGTGTGGGACTGGATGGTCTTTAAAGTCCCTTCCAACCCAAACCATTCTGGGATTCTTGTTTGGTCCCATGATTTAAACCTAACCCAAACATTAGCAAAGCTCCCAAAAGTCTCTTTGAGTCTAAACTTCTGATCTCTCTGTGGAATGTGTTGGCCCAGTCCTGACTTGACTGTGAACTTTTCTGAGGCACAGTTTGTATCTCTGTACTGAGTCTGGTACCATCTAATAAACAACAGTTTGTGACAAAACTAATGAGTCTTGTTTCTGATTTCTGCCAGAAGGATCCTGCCCACATGGATGAATCCATCACGGGAAGGTTATGGGACATTACCCTGAGCAAAAGGACTTTGCTTCTGTGCAGCCCTTGAGCAGGAGAGGTGACTTGTGCTTTTATGGTGTTTTAAGCACCTAAGAATGCCCAGTGGGCAGCTCAGCCCAGTGTGAATGTTCTCACACAGCTGAGGGATGATGTCTAGTGCCGTGGAATGAAAACACTCTGCTCTTGGCAAGCCAGGAAAAGGGGCCAATTCTGGTTTAAATATCTCTTCATTGGAACGTGAACTTCAGAGTTACACCATGATGCTGACATTTTTCATCCTAAATGTCAGTGTCAGCCAGCCTCGAGCCTCCAGTCGAGCCTGGCTGTCCTGCATCCCTGCAGCTGTGCCCCATGCCCTGTGCCATCCCTTATAGGGAAACTGGGGCAAGGAGTGGGAGAAACAAGCAGTGAACCTGTCTGTGCTGAGCCACTGCACAACTTTACACTTAGAAGCTCTAGAGTTAGACAATCATAGCAACTCATTGTAATATCTAATTTCTTTGTCAATAGGCATTTCTTGTCTTACATTCTTTGTTCAAAGCTGCAGTTATTGTGTTCTCTGTACTTTGGTAGTACCAAAGGTCTGGTAGCTGCTCATGTAGATGCAGCACAGGAGAGTCACCTGGGGATATGCATTTGAGTCTTAGTTTGTGCAAATTAAAGGCTTCTTAATTTAAAAGCAATTAAATCAAAAGCATTAAGGCACTCTGAGTGTGACACTGGTTGTTGGTCGTGTGTCATTTTAGAGCTTCGGTGATAAGAAAAAGTAATGTTCAGTTGCAGAATATACAGAAATTTTGCCCGAAGTCTTCCATACATGTGGCACTGAGTAGTAAAAGGCAAATGCAGAAACGTTTGTGCCTTAGTTCTCTTTGCAAGGACCGCAAAGTAACAGCCAAAAAAACCTGTTGAATGTATCATGTGGCTTCCTTGACAGCAGAGACAAAGTAACAAAAATGTTTGTGGGATAAGTAAGGTGTTACTCTGTTCGGTGGTTACATACTGCTCCTCACATTCTGTATGTTTGTGTGGATAAAAGTTCAGAACACAACTACAATCACAACCAGAATATTCTAGAAAAATACAGATTGTTGTTCTAGCACTGAGCTGCTTTCTGTGTACTGAAATCCTGTGCTGCTCTGGGTCAGACTCTGCAGATGTTCAGGAGACTTTTAGCTTCTTTTAGTTCTGTCTCGAGTGTTTAGTTCCCCTTAGCTGTTTAAAATGCTCTTGCCCTTGTTTCTGTTCTGTAATTAAATAGGCAACTTTTTTACCTGTGGTGGTTCAGACTGTGTTTCTGTACAGATGAAGGTCACAAAGCTTTGTTATCTAAGTGACTGCAAACTGCTCAGCCAGGAGTGTGCAGGGAAAAAGGGAAAAAGTCACCACGAATGAGAGGTTGGCGATAGAAGAGTTTAGCCAGTTGCAGCTGGAATATAAAAATGAAAGATCAGAACTTTCCTAGGCATAGAGAAAATTGTCTAACAGCAATAAGTTCCTTTGTATTTATTATTGTGTGTGTGAGAGAGAAAACAAGAAAGTCCTAAAGTAAACCACCTGTTCTGCTCAATGCTTACCTACAGCTCAGCTCTGGCACGTTCCTGTCCTCATGCTCAGAAGATGGATGTTTAGTTTCTCAGACATAGCTGCACACTGATTGCCATCACTTCCTTGTGAGGATTCCCAGTGGCGAAGACACAAAGTTCTGCAACTCGCTGGAAGCCAAATTAGTGCATTATGTCATTATATCCACTGAGTTTAGTGGTGGTTTCTTGAGTCTGTTGTGCAGCAGTGCAGTATCTCCCCTGGATATGAGTAATCATGAAAGTATTTACAACACAGAGCACTCTGCAGGAATATTTGTGTGAGAAAAATCCCAGAATTTGCTTTCCTATCAGCTCTGTGAAAACAATAACACTCACTCAGTAGCTGCTTTTCCCAGTAACACCAGTAAAATGAGCCGTGCTCAGTGTGCCAGAGTGGCCCTTGCCAGCAGCCTCTGTTATCTCCAGGGAGGAGCAGTCCAGTTTTTCCTGAATAAACTCTGTCCAGACTTTGTTGTGCTTTGTGGCTGCAGCTCTGAGCTGCAACCCCACGTGTTACAGAGTGTGCAGGATCAGTGGGGCGTTAACCAAGCGTGTTCCTGCTGCTCTCCCCCAGCCCCAGAGCTGCCAGGGCTCTTGGCTTCTTCATGCAGTCTGCTAATTCCAAAGCTAAAATATTCCTGGTTTTAAGGCTGGTTTGGTAATCTTGTGCTTGGACAGAAGAAGAGATGTGTTGTAAGAGGCTATTTTTGTTCTTTCTGGTATGTAATTTTATGATACATATTTGTATCCAATGTTAACGTTGGCTATGTAGGAACCTCGTGCCCATTGCCAGGGCTTATTTAACATTGCATTCTAGGCCATTTTTTGCATGTTTTGCCACGTGCTGTTAAATTACCTGAAAATAGATGTTTCATTTCTCTTTTGTTGCCTAGCAAAGGGATGCAAGACACAGAATTTGCTTACAAATCCACTTAATTTCTTGTATTGCTTCTCAGGACTGCAAGTTCCCACTGGTGGTGGTAGTGAGGCTGCGCCAGCTGCACGGGGGAAGTTGTGCAGTGATGTGAGCAGTGCACAGCACTGCAGAGAAGCTGAAGATCTGTGCAGCAGCTTTAATTTAGATGTGGCAAAGGACTTTGTCATCGCCTGCAATCAGCCTGTCCTTCAAAACTGAAGTAGGTGCTTGAAGTCAAATGAGACCTGAGTTACTGTTCTGGGCAGTGACATTACTTCACGTGGCTGCTGCAGGGGAGAGCCCTCACATGTTTTTCAGACTCAGTTTGTCTCTGAATGTCAGCAGTAAAGGCAAAGGATTACATCTACCTGTTGTTAGTGAATAATTAACTGTTTGGGGCTTTATGAATAACTCTCTCTGTGACAGGCACAGGACACTGGTTAGAACTGGAAATGTATCCCGTGCACGTACAGGCTGTTACTGCCTCAGCCGTTCCAGGGTTGTAAACTTAAATGTTTAAACTCCCTCTACTGTTTAACTGGCTCCCAAATTATCCCTGCAGCAGGCAGCCTTTTTTCCTGCCTTCTGAGCTGTAAACATTATTACTGATGTAAATGTTTTATCTCTGGATGTTTTGCTCCTTCAAGGTGAGATGTTTTCCTACAGTAATAGGGGAGTGGTTTTCTGGGTAAATACAGTTACCAGTACACAGAGGAAGTACAGGTTTATGTTCTTGAAATGAACTGAAGGGAAAAACATTTCAACTTGCATCTGAATCTCTAATTAGTCTGTGTTTTCCCCAACAAAGTGAAATCTCTTGATTATAATTATTGCTGCTTGAGTGAACTCCCATCTAAATCAAACATAAAAGGTAGAACTTGAACCCCAAACCTATGTGTTTTGGGAGAGGCAATTACTTATTTCACTGCTATGAAAACTAACAGGAGAAAAAGTTCTTTAAGGTTTAACACTGAAATTGGGTGCATATTGTGTTTGAAGACTCACTGCAGTTCTCTGAGCATGTTAAGATTCTGGAATAGAAGATATTCCTCCTTAAATATTTAACTTCTGAGATCTCCTTTGGAACAACAGTGTGCTCACATTTTCAGCCTTTTGTGCTCTCAGACTGGGAGTAAATGTTTGCTGAAGAGGTGTCCAGTGCTGTCCCAACCCAAACTGTTGATTGCTGCTGATGTTGGAGAGCTGAGATAGACTGTTGTTCCACTTGGATTAATTTCTCAATAGCTGTGTTCAGAGTTTCAGGGGCTTCTTGTTTTGCAGAAGTAGTTTTGATCAATCCTGGCCAATCTGAAGTAAGACTCTTCCTCCTTTATGCTGCCTGTTGCTGCCTGTTGCTTGTTTGTATCTTGGAACACTTTTTATTCCCCTCCTGGTAAGACTTTTTGCCATGTTAAAATGTACAGGAGGAAATAAAGCTGGTGAGAGCCACGTTCTCACCTACACAGGCTTTTTCAGACACTGGTAAGTGGCTTGCTGGGTTTGGATTTTAATTAAAATACATCTTTGCATACTTGTAGAGCTAAAGAACTGAGTTCTGATACTGACAGTGAGTCCGTGGACATGGTCCACCTGCCAGAATGGGGATTTTTCCAAGCTTGTTAGCACTGATAAGCTGCTAATTAAAACAATAGATTGTCTTTTGATTTAAATGTTTTTAGCTATAAGTAGCTCCTGGTGAGCATCTACAGTTCAGGCAATGTTTAAATTCTGATTTTTTTAATCTATTTAGCCACCTTTTTCCAAAGATACTTTCTATTTGTGTGTATTGTTTGGAGGATATTATTACGTGTAGGTAATTTCCAGGTGCCAGGGAGTTAGCTAATCAACTAACACTCAACCTGTGAATTAATTGCCAGACTGTGCTGATTACAGGGATGTGCTTTCTCCTGCAGTGCCCCTGTGTCACCCCCTTAGGCACAGCTGTAAACAGAGCCCCTGAAAGGAGCTGTGCTGTGGGACATCCACAGCTCTGCAAGAGCAAAATACATGTCTCTTTGGAGAGCTTAGTTACTCTGGATCAATGGAAGATGTTTGGTTAGTGTGGGAGTGATGTCCTTGCAGGCAGCACAGCAGGGGACAAGCTGGTGTGAGGGAACACAGAAACATTGGGCTCCTTGTTAAATCAGCTGATGGGAAACACATTTAAATTACCTTTAGATTCTGCCTAAAACAGTGTTTCAGAGTTCACTATTCATGGTGTATATAGAAAAGCATTTGGAAAAAACAGGCTCACAAGTAGTGTTTTGTAGACTGTGGAAACACCTAGAGCTGAACCTGAGCTTCAAGCATTCTGCTACAGTCAGCTGGTGCTTCCTGTGCTGCTCTTGCCACCTGTCAGTGCAGCTACTGAACAGGTCTCTGTCCTCTCTGACAAGGAAATTGGCACATTTCCTGGTTTTTGAAAATCCCAGCAAACAAGGTACGTTTCACTTCCAAAAACTTCACTGGGGTTTTGGGTGTTGTGTGTGTGTACTTGGAATGCATCAGATCCTGGGTGAGTTTACTATAATGGAAGCTACTATTAATCTGCTGCAGTTGGAATGCTAACAAATGCTAACAAATGCTTTCTGGATTTGCAGACAGTATGCACACCAAATTATATCTCACTTTATGCAGCAATAAAGCACTCTGCTCTTTCTAAACTCACTTGGCTTGTTTTAACACATTGCCTAAAATGGTGTTTTCAGTGGGCAGTTTATGCTGTTTTTAGGGGAGACTTGAGGGGATTTCAGTTTTTCCTGTATTGGATGATATGCACATGTTTGGGCTATAAACTCTGTGATGCTGCTGCCTGCTTTATCCTAGTTGTCCATTTTTGGTTGGCACAGCAACTTGTAAGAACCATTTTTAAACAACTGTTCCAGAGTCCTTTAATAGCAATGTACTGGAGATGAAGGAGCTCTGCCTGGGGGTGGCTCACTCCATCTGGAAATAGGAGACTTGGTTGTAGATCCTGTGTCCTCAAACACTAGTGTGTATTTACAGTCAGGTTAGACTCTTCACTCTTCTACCACTTGTTTTCTGCAGCTCTGTAATTGGACATAATAGGCAGCAAGAGGTTCTATAATGGAAAGTTACAAGCAGTTGGTGTCTGAAAATAGCTCTCCATTCTTAATTACAAGTAACTTCCTTGCTGCATGTAACTTGAAAAACTGGTGGGTGGATGAAGAGCTGCTCCTTGTCTTGCAGACAGGCAACTGAGAGAAGAGGAAGGGGAGAGAACAGTCTGTGTGCTGCATCTTTGGTTCTGTTACAGTGTCACAATTGTCATGACAACTAATACTATTTTTCTCTCCGTAGTCTTGAAGCTGTATTTGACTATAAGGTCATGATTATCCTCCAGCTGATAAATGCTTAGGATGAATCCATTATATTGTGTTCCCCTCTATGGATATGGGTTTATCTCAAGGAAGAGACTTGCAAACATGTAGTTATTCCAAATCTCCTTCCTTCAGGGTGATCAGGACTGCACAGCCAGAGAGCATCCCAAGCAGTGCTGCATCCACATGGATGGTCACACTTCCAGCATGTGGGGCTAACCTCAGGCCATGGAGCTATTTTTGGTGATGAGGAAGTAGCAAATGACCAAATGCTTGGCACACTTCAGATCTGAATGAGGCACATTCTGTTGGGAATGTTTCCTTTCTCAGAGTGAGCACCAAATACAGATGAGTACCATTTCTTTTGGAGATACCCTCAAGGATATTTGCCACAGGAAATTTCATGTATGGGTTACTTCTAACAGCTCAATCTTGCTATCTTTTCCTCAGCAGTACTAGCAGTTATAAAGAAAGAATTAGTAACTTTAGATTTCTTAGTAACCTGTAACTTTATGGCCAAGTAAAAGTAGTGCAAGTGCAATGAAAATTCATTGTCTTGATGCAGTAGCCTAAAGTTGACTTCTGAATTCTGCAAGTCCAGTTGCCTGTTCCAAAGTCTGCCCTGGTACAGTCCTGGAGATGTGTGTAAGTACACTAGGTACTGGAGCCTATTTTTCATTTGTCACCTGCAGTTTGCCTGGTCCTTCTTAATTCTCTTGAACAAACCTTTTGTACATAGACTTGGTGACTAAATAATTGTAACAGGGAATGTGACATATCCAGTCTTAACAAGTATCAGAGCAGTGATTCATCAGTGCTGAGGAACAGGCAGTGGATGTGTGAGACTTCAGGAGGACGAGCCTTACTGTACAGCTTACTCTTGTGCCTTGTTGGATCTGTACTTCTAACACACTCCTTGGCAGAGGGATGACTGTAAGAGATGAGTTGGTCCATACACTCTTACTTCCTGGTGGGCTGTTAAATCCCTGTGGTTTGGGTCTTTAGCAACAGCATATGCCATTAAAGCTCCAAGCATGAAATGTTTCAGCAGGGCAAGAACTGAGTTACGTGTTCCAAGTGGGTATTTAAGTTTCTGCTGTATTATGTGTTCCCATAAATGGCCAGTCTGGACAAAGTAGGTTACTTGTGGAGCCTGAAGCAAGCAGTGCTGCTTTCCTGGTATCTTTAGAACTGAACTTCCCAGTGCTTTGGGCAGAAATAACCCAAACCAGACTGCTGGAACCACCTCCTGCTCAAATCTCCAGGTCAGCAGTTTTTACCCTGCCAGTTTGCCTTGCAGTGCATTTCACATTTCAGTGCTACACTGAAGTTATAATTGACCATTTCAAGGCAGTTAGAAAAGCTGATTTTAATTTTAGGGAAGGGGATCCAAGCCCTACCCCTGCAGGAAGGCAGGCTGCCTTCACACCTTCATTTTGGCTCCTTGATAGGTGTTCTCTGGGTTTAAACTCTTGCCCTTAGATGTTGTTTTAGCCTGGACCAGGCAGATACTTATTCCAACCCCTAGTCCTTTACTTAGAACAGAACCTCTGCTAAAAGGAAATTTAACAGCATCTTGTTCTGGACCAGATCTAGTCCTCACTTAAATAATCATCTCAGATCCAGCCTAAGCCCTTCTGGAGCTTAGTGTTCATCAAGTGATTTGCCTCAGACACCTCTATCTACTTAGAAAAAAGAAACCCAATGTGGTCTTCAACATCCAATTCAAGTTTAATGATGCTGTGCTGTCCCACTGCATTTGTAATTGTCTGTTTGGTCAGTGTTGCCATGGGTAGCCACTTCCTTGTTTCTGAAAGATTTCTTCCCCTGCCCCACGTCACTGGTTGACAGAGCAACAAGTAAATACTTCTCAGTGGCAAAGTTCATTGAGGTTTCTATTTGGCCTATCAGGTGAGGAGCAAATTAGTGAAACATGATGATGGCTAATGCACTACTGTATAATTAAGCATTCTTAAGTAACAACCTTCAAATTAGTCAGTTAACTTGTTAAGTGCAATGTTGCCTCATTGGTTATCCCAGTTGGAAAAATAGCTGTCGTGGGGCATTTGCAGTAGTTTCTCTGATGAAGTGAAGAGTCTTTCTGGGCTGGAAGTCTACTCTGATGCTCACTGGGCCTTGTTGACCAGAGGCAGCAAACTCCAGGTCAGGCCCTGCTGGCTTTGTGTCTCAAACACTAAGGGAAATCTTAGAGTATTAAAATAGTTTGTTTAGTATTTACCTGATTTCCTCCTCCTAATTCTGAGTGGCTGCCCCTGAAATGGATGGATGGATGGATGGATGTGTGGCCACACAGGATGGTTTTCCATCTCCATTTAGCAGTTTGTCAGCAGCATTTTAGGTACAGAATGAAGATGAAATGAAGATACTCCAGCAGCTCCCTGCTGCCACACACAGCGAGCACAGATCAGCCCCTGTGCTGGTGACAAGTTCCTGA
>NW_008661782.1:9235-10700 GCF_000695815.1 Acanthisitta chloris | reverse complement strand
GCAGTAGTAAACTCGTTTTGGAGCAATGGAACCCGGAACTGCAGGCTGAGTCAGTGCAGCAGCTGTGCTGGGGCCTCGGGAGCAGGAGGCTGGCCATGATTCATGCTGGCTGGGACAGGCCCCACAGTGTCCCAGCAGCCACCCAAAGCTACACCCAGACAGTCACTGAGTGTACAGACTCAGCTGTCTCTGTTGACTCCCAGATGACAATAGGGAAGTAGAACCTGTACCTTGCAATCCCATTACAGGAGTGACTGGAGAAGGTCAGGTGTTTTTCAAACTACCTGTATAAAAATGAACCTGTAAGGGAAAGCTTTTGTCTTAAGGGCTGGTGATGTGTGTAGTCCCAAAGCTAAGGAGTTGGGTTCTTTAGACAAGTAATGCATTTTGGATTAGCAGGGCCATGGGAATTTGAACTGCATGTACAAACAGGACTCCAGTTTTAGTGGAGTTTTGAAGTGAACAGAACAGTTTGTTACCTTATAGAATCACAGATGATTTGGGTTTAAAGCCCATCTAGTTCCAACCCCTGCCACAGGCAGGGACACCTCCCACTAGACCAGGTTGCTCAGAGTCCCATCCAACCTCAAGTGACTAGAATAGGAAAAGTTTTTCCCTAGGAAGTGGGAAAAGAGAGCAGCAAAGCTTGTTTTCAGCTTCTGGAAAGGTCAGCAGTGGATGAAGTTGATTCAGAAGTGATTTTAGAAATGACAGCTGAATAAAAATAGTTTGGCTCTTCCAGCATTAATTCCAGTTTCATTGCTTATCAGCTCTCACAGCTTTAGAACTTAACAGAAGTACTATTTTAAATGGAATTAGTTTTTAATTTCTCCTACTCCTCCAATAAGCTTAGGCTTAGTATTTCAGATCAGAATTCCCTTTCCAGTGCACACCACCCTAACCTGTAACCTGCTGGTTAGTTAGCTGTGCTGTTCTCTCCTCTGCCAAGAGCAACTGGACTGTGGCTGTGAATGAGCTGCAAATCATGAGACTGGTTAATCAGGGAATAGCCAAGGACTAGTGTGAACAAGGGAGTTGTCTTATGTCTAAGCAGATTGTTTCTGTACCTAGCCTGGCTCCAATAAAGTGCTGCAGGAAGCAACACCAGCCTGATGATGTCTGTCTGTCTTAATGTCTGCTGAGTTAGTTGCTGATTCTGACCTAGACTTTGGAAATGAAAGCTAACAGACAGTAAAATGGAAAATTTATTAGTGCAAGTTGGTCACTCAGTTTTTTCCAACAAGTACATGACAGCGTCCCATGCTTAATGCATATAAACACACCTGGTCTAAGGTAAGAAAAGTTGAACTTGTTTTGAAGTAACAATGTGTTACATATTGTCATCGTCTGATTCATCTTCCTCTTTCAAAGATTCCTGTTTAAAAAGAAAAAGTTGAATTAAAAATAGCTTAAGCTGTTTTACAATGCAACCTGTAATAAGTAAAATGAGTTTTGCTGTAGCTTC
>NW_008661782.1:0-9220 GCF_000695815.1 Acanthisitta chloris | reverse complement strand
GCAGGACAGTTCCATCGGCACACTTACTTTTGAAGGGAATGACACCACCTGTGGAAGCTTCTGAGTTAGAGATTTTGAAAGCAAGAACTATCCCTGGATTTCACTGTAACCTTGACTATTGTCCCTCCAGAATAACACAGCTAAGGCTGAAGTGATGTGTGTTGCAGTGATACATTTCCAGTCACCACAAGTTTGTCAAGTGAAGCACTGAGACAACACCCAAGTCAGACCTTACCTTGGCATATTTTTCTGCTTCTTCCCTGATGTCTTTGGGAACAATTTCATGTTTTCCATTGGTTACTGCCAATAGAAAGAGTACATGTTAGGTAAATTCACACAAAGACCCTGATGCAGAGCATGCATTTAAGCAGCAATGTTTTACTTCAGTTACAAAAAGTTAGACATTCTCTGGAGTATATATAGAAAGGACAGAAATGCATTACTTTCTCCAACCCAGCTGAGTTCCAGCTCAAAAGCTTTATCCTTTACTTCATCATGAACTATGTAGATTCTGGAAGGAACAAGACAAAGTACAGATTAGAACAGACTGATCAATAGGCTAAATATACTTTCTTCCAGTCATAGATTTCTTCTCTTAAAGTGCCATTCTGATTAATTGCTCTCCCCATGCTTCCTCCCTCCCAAGCACCATCAGAGAATTTTCCAGGCTTAATTGCAATCTAACAGAACTGAAATCATTACAGCTAAGGTGCAGGTTGAGATGCTCAAGTTACCCTAATTGGAACAAACACCAAGATCCAAATCCTGCAGAACCAAGGCTGCTGCATCACTGCTGCCTCTGCCAGACTGGGTAGAGCACAGCTCAGAGTGTCCTGCATTTCCCCTCTATGTCTTACTTCAGTTCACACTTAACACCAAATCCCAACACCACAGTGTCTGGAGTCTAGTTAAAACCTGTACAGAGATTTCCATATGGACTGTGATGCTTTTGGTAATTGGAATTGAACTCAAAGTATGTTACAGCATACACAGAACCACCCAGAGCAGTAAAATCACTGCTTAGTCTGTGGGATAGAAATGTTACACTGTCATAGCAAAACTGATTTCACTTAAAAATTGGTTTGAACTTAAAATAGTCTGTGGCTTCAGTTGAGAAAGATCTTTTCATTAGTTTGTTTCAGGAAGCATTAATAATCAGAAGGTGAAAACCAGCAGCTCTCACCCAGCAGTGCCAACAGAGAGGCCCTGGAGATGCTGGAGGAAGGAAGGAAGGAAAACTTCAGCACCACACCAAGTATTTCCAACTAAAGCTGCCCAAGCACCTGAGCCTTTTCTGAGGCAAACAAAGGCTGGGGGCAAGACCTTAGCATCATTTCTGGGCTGTTTCTGGCTGAAGCATCAGGTCATTGGTCAGTCTGTGTAGTAAAGTTTAGTTTTACCCAGGTTTCAGAACCAGGACACCAAGTATTTTCCCCCCCGATTAAATATTTAAAAAAGAGTGACTAGAGTCAGCCTGTTTAACTGTTACTCCCCTAGTGCTACGAGCTGCCCCTACTAAAAGCAGCAGAGATCACCAGGTGATCCTTTGACATCTGTCAGCACTGAGCAGCATATCCCACCTCACAAGAAGGGAAAAAGTATTAACAGCAGAAAAGACCAGAGTCAGCCTGAGAGCTCATCTAGTGGAAATAACACCTGATAGCCAATTTCAGAGGAAGACCTTCAGTCTGAAAGCACAGCAAGCTCACCAGGACGGGGTTTGGTGGAGTTGGGAAAACAGGCTGGAGACTTACATTTTCGCAACCTCTTTAACGACATCACGGCAGGTCATTTCCTTCATCTGCAGGCAGAACACACAGCTGAGCAGAACGTAACGTTTCCACTTCCACAAGGCTAAACACGAGTGGCTCTGCATGTGCCTAATGAGCCTCATGTTCAGAGCAGTAAAAAGTGACAGACTAGAACCACATTTATTCTCTATGCTGCACCTTTCAGCTCTGTGCAGGTCATTCTTCCAGGGAGGAATTTTACAGCTGATTCTATGAAAAGCTGTTACTTGGAAACTTCCCCAGTTTAAAGCACTCATGAACAGGAAGCTTAGAAGCTACACAGGTGACCTTGGCGTCCCAAAAGCTTTGACTTGTTCTTGGATGCTTTGTGATCACTGGCATAGAACAGCCACATGTACAACATGGGGAGGCACCACACGTTCACATGTGACATTCACATTCCTCCTAGGTAAAGTTAAACTTTTGGATGTTTAAGTAATGCCCCAAGAGGAGCATATTGTTAGAGTTAACAACCCAAGCAAGGTATCAGCATCTCAGTTTCTATTTATCAGTTCTGTCACAGCCTTTTGACAGTTTCACAGTTAATCAAAGCAAAGTCTGGTGACAATTTCCATGATCTAATAAACTTCTGTTTTGTAGGTCAAATCCCTTTCCAGTCAACTCTTCTGAATTATGAAACACACATTCTACTATATTTTATTAATTCAGCTTACCATCTCTTCTGACTCTCAAAGTGTTTTCAAACCACAGCACAGAAGCTGCTGTTGAGACACTGGTGAGCAGCCCTTGCTGGGGGAGAGCTCACACCCACAGCAGCCACAGGCCAGGGCAGAAATGCCTGTGCCTGGTGAGACAGATGTGCCATCAGTCCTGTCTGGAGATGTTCCCTGAACAGACAGAGGTACTGCCCCTGCCCTGGTGACATCAATCCCTAACACAGCACTTGTCACTTGTGCCACACACACATCTCAATTACAGTGAGTACTGATGCATGTCAAGTCAGCAGTCAAATGGGGCACCCCAAAGGTTTGCTGCTGTCATGGGTATTTACAGCAGAGAAAACCAAAGGCAGTTTAGTTTCTGCCATTATCCTTTTCCTAATTATGTTAATTCTGCAGACAATAAAGCTAAACAGTAACAGTTTTATCATGGGAGTTAATTAGGATCGTGTCCATATATCAGAAACATGAATGCTGCACGAGAAGCACTGCAGGAGATCAAGAGATCCAAGCAATCAACACAACTACAAGTTTTCCCACAGCTGAAGATAACAGACATTCACGTAAACGCAAGAGATGTGATCAGGACATGGTTCCCTTCCTGCACCCTCAGCTCACGAGGGTTTCAGTGTCCCTCCCAGATACAGGATCTGCTCTGCAGTACCTCTAAGGCAGCTGAAAGTTTTGGCTATCTCCTTGCCTCTTGCTTCCCACAGGAACAACCCTTAGCTGACAGAACCTTTTGTACTCCTGTCTTTTTCCCATCTTGGTTTTAAATTAATCTTGTCAACCTTAGTTCTGACCTGGAAACCTGCCCCAGTCCACAGTTAACAAAAGCATCAGCATGTGAGAGTGGACTCACCTCACACTGCTGTGACAGCAGCAAACACTGAGGACTCTGCAAACAAGGCACTAAACACATCCCACACTTAGGCAGTGCCACACCACTGTGCCCATGTCCTGTCTTCTGGTCTCTACTGTAAAGTTCCAGTAATTCCCATTATGTGCCAATAAATAAAGCCCAAGTTTTTGAAAATCTTAGCCCTGCACAGAAAATGACAATTTCCTGGGTAGGTTATGTGTCACCCAACACACAGCACTGTCTGTCTGCCAGAGTGCACACATGGGAACCAACACTGATTTCCCAGGTGCTGAGATTCAAGCATCTGACCAGATTCAAAATGGAATGAACAAAGTCTAGAATACACTGTAATTTTTCCTGTGATCTTTCAGTCATGCTACAGCACCATAAACTGACTGTTCTGAAAAGTGTAACAACTGAACTCTGAAGCTTTCCATGAACAGCTGTGATGTCCTTCTGCAGAGCAAAATAAGATGCTATCAGTGTGTCAAACAAAAATTACCAGGAGAAGGATTTTGTCCCATGTTAACTGTCTCCAACTCCAAGGGTGTCAGTCAGATACTAAAACACAAGAGGATGCAGGAAGTCTTTGAGGATTCTAACATAATTTCAATCGGCTTAAGGCACACTTCAGTACCTCTTGGTGCTCTGCCCAGACTAGTTTGTCCTTAAGAAGACTTGCTAAACACAAGTATCATCTAAAACCTTTAGGAAAAAACAGATATACCACAATGCTGCTCTATGGTTTTCACTCTGAGAAACTCACACTTTTATATTCACTCACTTCCTTTGCTTAGTGGCAAATGTACAACGAAATATTCCACCTGCTTCCTCCTGTATTTTATGTATTTTGGGCATCCAAAAAGGTAACATAAGAAACTAGGAATATTTTTCTTGAATCAGCACAACAAAACTGAAACACCATACCTGGAGTTTTTCTATCTCTGTCTTTGCAGCCTGCCTGGCCTTACCAATGGCACAGCCCCAATAACCCTGAAAAAACAGAAAATATGCAAATTTAATCAAACACTAAACACTCTGCAGCTCTTACTGGCACTTAGCACATGACAACCCCACCCCACTCACACAGTGAGAGGCCAATACTCAGAGACTTTGGTATTGTTCTCTCTCAGGGCACACTGACAAACTGCTGAATAGAAACCAATTACTCAGTCAAGTTCTAGCACTGTTGATAGACAAGAGAAGTTCTCAGTAACTCCTGGACAGAAACTTATCTGTTCAAAACGCTGTAATAGATTTTTTTATTGCTATTACTGTAAATGGAAGGAGAAACCTGAATTAGTTTGAAGAGAGAAGTTCTGCAGGAACTACAGAAGTTCTACAGGATCAAAGACACTCCAAAAGTAAAGCCACCTACTGTGAAAATGTATTTGACGTGTAATCACACAAAAATGAGGCACTTCTGTTTCCCTCAACAGCTCTGGCACTGCATGTGTTGAAGGCAAATTAAACCAGCTCAGAGCAGCACGAGTGTGCACTGTCCTGTGTCAGACAAAATTTCTGAGACAACCTTTAAAACTCATTTCTCACACTGCACTTTCAGGACACACAACATGTGTTTGACAAGAACATGCAAGTGAGCAAACCTCAGCTCTGTTTGTCTGAAGCAATGATTCACCAGAGATTGTACAAAAATCCACAGCTCTTTTGGACCAACACTTCCTGTTTTCCTAACCAGGACCTCTTACAAAGGAAACTCATGCCAGGGTGGAAATATGTTTGACACACTCACGTATGAAACTCCTGATGGATCAATCATGTACAGCTGTGCACCATCATCACTGTCATAGGACCCCAACATGAAACTGCAGGGGAAAGAGAAATTTAAAGAGAAATTAACATTTCTTCTACCAACACACACAAAACTACAGAGACTACACGAGCTCAGGTTTCCTGCACTCTTCCTGCAGCAACTCTTACTGTCCTGCTACAGTCTATTGAGCCACAGCTGAGTGTTCTTGTGACAACCAAGCACCTGCAAGTTGTCACAACCAATTTACTTATCAGTAACTTGACAGCACATCTCAGTTTATCAGTCCCTTTGTACTAGATCCACACAGTAGCTGTAACCTGCCCTTGAGGTATCAGGGCAAGCAGGATAATTGCAGAGGAAAGTTTTGCTTTTGCCACTGTCACAGACTTAATAGCACAAACTCTTCAACTTGAAAAACTAGGGACAAACTGGCAATCTGTGCAGAACCTGACACACTGTTAAGGGAACCTGAGCTCTTCACTTGAAGTTTTACGCACACACAAATACGAGGGAAGGGAATCTCTCTTGGAGATTCATTGAGAGTTACTAATTCCAGGTTTAAAAAAACACCTCGGACAGCCTGAGCAGTTCCAGCAGCTGTGAACCAAGAGATCCTTAGTGTATGTGTGACTCACCTGCACCCAAAGGGCCTGACAGCGCTGTACAGCGTGTACGCGTGCACGTACATGGCCACTCTGTCTGCAAGATGCTGCAGGGAGAAACGAGAGACCGTTGGAAACACGTCTGTGCAGCAATAAGGAAATCTCAGGGAAAAACATTTAATTCTCAAGGGAAGCCGAAAAGCCAAAGCAGCTGAGAACTGCAGCAGTTCCTTACCTTGAGAGGAATATCGTAGCCATAGTTAGATCTAAAGTTGGAAGCCTCTTCTCTAGCGATGTCTGCCAGGGACCGAGCGTCTGCCAGCAGCCCTGCCACGGCCTGGAACAACAGCAGGTCAGCCAGGACACACTCCTGCCAGGGCCTCCAGGAAACTCAGGGACAGAAGGCTAATCCTGTGACTTCAGATGAATTCTACATACTACAAGTGACTTACAGAGTCACAAAGACTGAAAAAGACCTCTGAGATCGAGTCCAAACTGTAACTATTTGCTACCAAGTTCAAAACATGTCAATGTGATTATCCATTAACACAGAATAGATTTTTTCACTAGGAAAATCAGTAACTAAACTATCTTAAATTATGTCTTGGGATTTGCCACAACTACACTAAGCCAAACAATATTTCATACATATATTCAACAGGTTGCAGGTATTTCTGTCACACAAAAACTGGTACTTGACATCATCCTGACATCCCTGCTATGGCTTAGGCAGTTATCCATACACCAGTGTTTAAAGGATCCCTGTGATTCCCACTCTGCTGGGGAGACAATCTTGTATGCCACATGTTTTCCCTTCACACACCTTATCTGATAACTATGTAAAAAAGTACCACCTCAACACTCCTTGAAACTTGAATGTAAATATAAACACAACTGGAAAAGCATTTTAAAAATTTAAAACAGCCTCAAAATATGTCAGTCTTCTGTTTTAAATCTGGACTTTATTCACCTGTGGGTTTGTGTCACTGAGAATAAATTACAGAGAACAGTAAAAAAAACACTGGCAGAAAATTATCATTACTTTCTTAATCTACTTACTACTGATCCAATTCATAAACTCCTCCTCCTGAGGGATGTCCCTTTGCAGCTATAAAGCCTGAAATGAGGTAGCACCTTACCATCCCGACGTGTCGATCGACATTGAAGAGACGTTTATTGGAACCTTCTTCGTAGAGCTTGGACAGAACTAGTTTTTCTACTCCAAAGACAACTCCATCTTTGCATCTTATCCCAATTGCTGTACTGAAAGACAAGATAAATGTCAGTTTCTCACAGAGAACCACACTGTAAAACATGTAGCAGAGACTTAACAAGATAGGAGAAACAATGACAATTTCTCCAGAACTTGATTTGTTATAACTTCACTTTTGCATTGAAGACAACAAGGGGGGAAAAAAAGCCAAAGGTCACTAAACCTACAAACATTTTCTCAGCTAAAGAAGGATGAGGCTGCCAAAAATCTTGACCCAAAGAGTTTTAACTGAGTACATGCAGTGGGGACATTGTCTGGAGTGACAGCCAAGCCACTGCCTGTCACTCAGCTGAACAATGCTAGTGTGAAATCCACGGACTGGGTAAATCCACTGTGGATCTAGATGTGACAACTCTTGCTTCAACCCTCAAAAAGTGCATTATCAGCCATAAACTACCACAGAACACGCATTAATCCTTATCTGGAGCCTGTGGCTATGAGCAGACACTTGGGTGACCCAGTCCCAGCCTGGCCAATCACTCATCCCACTGCTCCTCAGGCACAGTTGGGATTTTCACACCACAGCATTCCTTCACACACTCAGGGAGGACAGGTACTCCCTGTGGAGCTGATGTGGCTTTAGCAGAACTTGGATGTGCTCCATCTCCTGAGGAATCCCAGTGAAGCTGTTCCATGTTTATAAAGCCCTGAGCGTGTCAGTCCTTTAGTGCCTCCATTCACATCCATAAAATGGGATTTTGGATCCACTGCAGCAGCTCCACCACCACAGCCAAGCACCTGACAAAGAGCAATGAGACCTGCAAGCAGGTTTTGCCCCTAACACACACAGGGAACAGCCTTCCTGTGCACTATACCTCATACCTGTTTCCAGCACACCAAGGTGATTCCTAACAGGTACAAAAAGTGATTTCTAGCAAGCAGAAAGTGATTATACAACTTTTACACTTCATGTGTAAAACAAACCTATAGACACGGTTGCTCAGCACTGATTCTAACACTGTCATTGTACCCGCAATTTTTTAACACAGAATTGTACCTGTTTGCCTGGTCCAATGACACAGCTTTAAAAGAGGCCAACAAACAGGTATGTGTTTCAGATATTTGTATCTTACCTGCTATTCTCCACTGCTTTCATAGCATACTCCACTTGAAACACTCTGCCATCTGGAGAAAAGGTGGAAGCTGACAGGTCGTACTGGAGAAGAGAACACAACACTTAGGAAGAAATGTTACAGCAAATTATTTTCAGATCAAGGCTGTTTACCTAAAAATGCAATGATGTCACTGACATTGTTGGCTGTGAGGTCCTAGCAGTAAGCTAAGATGCAGGAACAGAAGAAAACAAAGTAAAAGCCACAAGAGGTCATTGAATCAGTGCTGGATATACCCACACAGGTGGATTATATCCACACTGGATATACCCACACAGGATCCTGTTGATCCAGGTGCTACACAGGTCTGAGCTGACCATGCATTACACAGTACTTGAACCTTGGAGAACTTTCTATCTACCTTCACAAACTTCTGACAGCACAGACAGGAATACATTTGAAATGGTTAGAAGTACCTTATGCACAGAGGCACAATAACTGTATTATAGGATCCCAGAAACGTTTGGCTTGGAAGGACCTTAAAGATCATCCACCTCTACCCCCTGCCATGGGCAGGGACACCTTCCACCAGCCCAGGCTGCTCCAAGCCCCATCCAACCTGGCCTGGTTGGGGCAGTCTCTGGGCAACCTGTGCCAGAGCCTCAGCACCTGCACAGTGAGGAATTCCTTCCCAATATCCCATCTATCCCTGCCCTCTGGCAGTGTGAAGCCATTCCCCCTTGTCCTGTCACTCCAGGCCCTTGTCCAAACTCCCTCTCATTCTCTCACATGTCCCCTCAGACACTGCAGCTAATCCACTGCATCAAGCAGAACCACAGCACAGAACCAAAGCTCCCTCAGCACCAAATCCCTCAAACCTTCACACACTTTGTACAGACCCTGAAGCCTCGTTGCATTTCCAACCCAGACCCACATCCCAGGGCTTTTCTCCTGTGCCAGACCTCTCCTGCAGTCAATCCCCAACAACCCTCGTGTGCTCCACACCTTACTAAACCTTCAGAGCTTACCTAGACCACACACCACTGAGCTCCTAGACAACTATCCCTGTGCCTGCTGCTGGGAGGCACCAGCGGGTGACTGCCCTGGGGGACAACCAGCCCGAGAGACACCAGGGCGGCTCGGCCAGCCCCGCAGCAGCACAGCCCCCGCCCGGCCCCGGGAGCAGC
>NW_008661781.1:0-1189 GCF_000695815.1 Acanthisitta chloris | reverse complement strand
GCAGGGCTGTGCCGCCCCCCCGGGCACCGCCGAGCGCCTCCGCGGGCCTGTCCCGTGCTTCGAGTGAAATTTATCTACAGCATCCAGTAATAATGTAAATGGCTTTAATTGCCGCGTATTTAAGCCATCAAACCAGACTAAAAAACAAAAAAAAATCTGTTAAAATTGGCCCGTTTCCCAGTCATTGACACCATCCAGCCTGTCCGAGCGGGGTGTCCGAATATGTTTTGATACAGGAGTTTTCAATGTACCAGGTAAAATACCTCGCTAAATCCGGCCGCTTTTAACTACCCGCTCCCTTTTGTTTGCCTCACGTTTGCAATTCATTCAAAGAAAAGTTTTAGAAGTTTGGGGGTTGCCTTTTTCTTTCTTTTGAGCGGGAGGGAGAGTAATGCATGCAAAATATTTAGTTACAACTTCTGCGAAAGGCACCGATCTGTAACAGCATTTTCTACTTTCACAAAGGATTTTCCTGTTACTTTTGTTCCGGTCACAAAATAAAAAAAAAAAAGGCGAAAGAAAAAAAAAACCTGGGGGAGAGATAAGGTCTGGAAAACAATCTGGAATTGCCAGGCTGTTGGTGGGAGCTCTGCGGGGCTGGCGTCAGGAAGTCTGCGCCGCCTTCTATTACTGTTGATCCAGCTTTGTGCAGCTGCACTCAGTACAATTAGCTTGTAGAAACAATCCTGCTGTAGGCAGCCTCTTCCCTTCAAAGTGCTTTTCTATACTGATCCCCTCACATCATGATGCTGGAAATCAAGTCACAAGCCGACCACTGTTTGGCCAACATCATCTGTGGGAATTCATTAACCTCCATCCCAGAGATGCAACAAGAGATTGTTTGTCCAGAACTAAACTTACAGCTTAATATGATGTAGCCCATACAGGAAAAAACCTGTGTCCCCATTTCTTTTTCTCTTTCTTTTTTTTTTTTTTTTGTCCATAACAAGAAACACATTGTGCAGCTTTCTCTCTCTCTTTTTTTTTTTTTCTTCAGGGGGTGGGGAATGTAGCTGAAACCAGGCATGAGCCGGCTCCTGCTAAAACTTTGCCATCAAACTGTTTTTTGGTTCATCGGGCTGCAGTTTCCATAGAAGCAACTTATCCCCGCGATCATCTTGTCGGGTGCACTTCGCAAGCTCATTTCCCGTCTGAGCTTGCTCCGCTGCTCTCGGATGCTGCAGCTGAC
>NW_008661780.1:0-2827 GCF_000695815.1 Acanthisitta chloris | reverse complement strand
GCGGGGCCGCGGTGCCGCGCAGCAGCAGGGAGAGCCGGGTGAGCTGCCCGGCCGTGCAGCTGACGTCCAGGCGCTGCAGGGAGTGCAGGTAGAACTGCCAGATCTGGACAGGTGCTGCCAGCCAGGTGTCCCTGTGCACAGACAGACAGACTCATCACACACTGCGGGGGTCAGCATTCCTCACCCCTTTGGGGTCAGTGTTCCTCACCCTTCGGGGTCCTGCTACTTACGTATAAATGGCCACAAAGAACTTTTTGATTTGCGGGCTTGGTCCTCCAGCTACTTTCAGGAAGATATCCTGTGGCTCCCCCGTGCTGCCAGCCAGGTGTCCCTGTGCACAGACAGACAGACTCATCACACACTGCGGGGGTCAGCATTCCTCACCCCTTTGGGGTCAGTGTTCCTCACCCTTCGGGGTCCTGCTACTTACGTATAAATGGCCACAAAGAACTTTTTGATTTGCGGGCTTGGTCCTCCAGCTACTTTCAGGAAGATATCCTGTGGCTCCCCCGGCCCCCGCTCACAGACACCAGAGCATCATCACAGCAGCTGACCCCAAGAGCAGCTAACAAGGACCGCAGGGGTGTCTTCCCATTAATGGAGAAACTTGCCACCAACCCCCTTACAAGAGCAGATGCTTTCAGCACCTCGTTAAACTATGTTATTGAGTTATTATACAGCTTGGCTGAGTCCTTCCAGTATTTTTAATTACAAAAGAGGATACAAATGACTATCATATTCCAGGTCTGCATCTGTAATCAAATTTTGGCAAATTTTCCGCAAGTTTTCTAACAAGCCCTAATCCAATTACCATACTAACGCATTTTTGCAACAGCAATTAGCAACTATCCCTCATCGCCATCTGCACGGACATGCCCAAGTTTATTTTTCCCTTCCACTTCCCCCAGCCTGCAGAGCCAGCACAGGAAAGCCTCCCGTTCGGGGAGGGGGCAGAGTGGGGCTGGGCACAGCGCTGCCCCACTGCCCCAGCACCCTCGGCAGGGACAGGCTTTGCTGTGCACCCTGAGGACACACCATCTCACTGCACACCGCTGCGGACACCCCACGCGGCAGAAAGATCTATCCCAGCCCGACAAAAGGCTGCTCTTCCCCAGAGTCTGAATCATCTGGTACTTGCTCAAAAGAACAAGCGAGCACAGGCTGCTGTGCAATGCGATAAGGGGCAATGCCCAGCCTCCCCCGCCAAAACCATGTGTCTCCTTTTAATTTGGAATACAATTCCAGCTTTGCTGCTGCCACTGTCACTCCCCGCCAAAACCATGTGTCTCCTTTTAACTGGGAATACAATTCCAGCTTCGCTGCTGCCACTGTCACTGCCACTGGGCGGTAACTGGGGATGCTCCATGGTTGCATCCATGTTGGCACTCTCTGCCAACCAAAACAACCCACAGGAGGAGGACAAAGGACAGCGATGCCGACAGGTAACATACCAAGGCTTTGGTTTCACAGATGATGTCAGGGTCACTGCAGCGAACAAACATCTCGGGCTGCCCCGCTGGTACCCCCACTGGTGTGCCTGCAGACCAAGAGCAAACCACACTCAGCCCTTCCCCTGCCTGTGCTGCTCCCTGTGCCCCACGCAGCCGCAGACAGAGCCCCGTGTGCTGGGCTCCCAGCAAACCACCGGTGCAGGGAATTTCAGGTAACGCTAATGGAGGAAGGTGGATGGAGGGCAGGAAGGAGCCCGGGGCTGCAAAGGGGTGAGGAAGCAGCGATGTGCTCTCTGGCTGCTGTGCCTCCAGGAAGGCCTCATGAAGCACAGATGTTGACTAACAAGGAAGAGCCTGAACCCCACCAGGCATGCCGTGGACTCACCAGGGAGGGTGTGCCAGGGAGGCAGCCGAATGGTTTTCTTCAGGAAGGTGAGCTCTGGGTGGTAGAAGCGGAAGGTCTGGTCCACCACGTGGGGCTGTGGCTCTACCTTCACCCGCAGGAGTGCGATGGGCTTTCCCCCACTCACCTGGAAGGAGACCTGCCCCAGGGGCGGCGGGAGAGAGATGGGGTTTCCAGTGATGCTGCTCCTCCCATGCAGCCCCTCGAGCGGCGTTTCGCCCAGCTCCCTAACCTGAATGAGCTTTGTCCGCCCAGTCCCGTTCTTCCCGAGGGACTGGGTCTCCACTTTGGCACTGGTGCCGAGTCCGGCCGGACCCTGTGGGGTGCAGGAGTGGATTGCCTCAGGACACAGCATCGCTGTGGCTGCACAGCACCTGTGGCTGTACCACCCTGCTCTGTGTCGGCAAACACCGCCAAGGGGAATGCTTCCTACTGGGAACAGCTGAAAACGGGCCCGTGCCTACCTGTGCTGCCACAACGGCAGGGTCTGCAGAGAAGGTCTGGTATTTGAAGGGGATGTGAACAGTCTCACTGGGGCGCAGGTAGACCTGAGGTTTGAGGTCATCACGGAGATGGAACATCTCCTCCTCCACTGGCGTAACACTCTTGGTCAGCTCCTTGAAGTGGCGCCACTCCCTCGAATCCAGTATGACACTGGGGGGACAAGCAGCAGAGGTGCTGGTGAGGACTGGTTGGGAACTGATACCACCCTGGCATGTCCCCACACACAGGGGAAACCCCCCTTCAGCCATACCTGAGCTCTGGGTGGTCGACCTCGATGGTGACGGTGTGCTGGACGGTGTATGGGTTCTTCAGGGCGAACTCAAAGAACTCAGCTGTCCCCAGCACGGCATGGACAGTGCGGGTGGCAGTGATGGCCTGGCAGAGCATCTGGTAGATGCTCTCACCCTTGATATGATCCCGGTAGGTGCTGATGATCTGCAGGTCCCAGGCGTGCTGCTTTGGCCAGCCC
>NW_008661779.1:0-821 GCF_000695815.1 Acanthisitta chloris | reverse complement strand
GTGGAGACCACGACGTCCTCCAAGACCATGACCACCCCCATGGAGGACATCTCCATGGAGAGTGAGACCTCAACCATGGGAGATGACCCCAAGACCACCACGCCGAGTTGGGTGGAAGATGAGACCATGAGCATGGAAGATGCCACCACAGCCATGGGAGAAGACACAACAATGATGGAAGAGGACACCATGTTGACCACTATGGAAGGTGAGACCATGACCATGACCAGTCCAAGAACATCCATGGTCAACCACACCATGATCATGGAGAACATCACCATGACCACCATGGTCAACCACCCCAAGGTCACCTCCAGGACCACCACGACCACCACCATGGCCACCATCTGCCTGACCAGTCCAAGAACCTCCATGGTCAACCACACCATGATCATGGAGAACATCACCACGACCAGTCCAAGAACTTCCATGGTCAACCACACCGAGAACATCACCATGACCAGTCCAAGAACCTCCATGGTCAACCACACCATGATCATGGAGAACATCACCATGACCACCATGGTCAACCACCCCAAGGTCACCTCCAGGACCACCACGACCACCACCATGGCCACCATCTGCCTCTACATCCCCCATGGGTCATCGCCTCCGGCCGGTAGGTGTCCTTGGGGTGGGGGGAGATCTTCTTCTGGGCTCAGGAGGCATCTGGGGGGGCCTGGAGGGGAGGGGGAGGAAGGGATGGAGGTTCTGGAGAGCTCCTGGGGTGGAGGATCTTCTTCCCAAGGGTCTCCTGGGGTAGGGGAGGAGATGATGATGGACGTTCTTGGGTATCCTGGGGTGGAGGATCTTCTTCCCAA
>NW_008661778.1:778-1744 GCF_000695815.1 Acanthisitta chloris | reverse complement strand
ATAATAATAATAATAATAATAAAAAAAAATCATCCTAATTCTCAGGGTGTGAAGCTTAGGAAAGAGGAGAAAAGCTGAATTTTGGGGTGAATATTGAGAGAAAGGGAAAATAGAGTTGGGTGTTTGGAGGGGAGAGGGAAGAGAGAAAGGAAAAGGGAAGGAAAAAAAGAGAGAAAAAGAGAGAGAAAAAGAGAGAGAAAGGAAGAGAGAGGAAGGAAAAGAGAGGAAGGAAGAGAGGAAGAAAGAGAGGAAGAAAGGGGAAAAAGGAGAAGGAAAGAAAGAAAGAAAGAAGAGAAAAAGGGAGAAGGAAAGAAAGAAAGAAGGGAAAAAGGAGAAGGAAAGAAAGAAAGAAAGAAGAGAAAAAGGGAGAAGGAAAGAAAGAAAGAAGGGAAAAAGGAGAAGGAAAGAAAGAAAGAAGGGAAAAAAGGAAAAGGAAAGAAGGGGAAAAGGGAGAAGGAAAATAAGAAAGATGGGAAAAAGGGAGAAGGAAAATAGGAAAGAAGGGAAAAAGGAGAAGGAAAATAAGAAAGATGGGAAAAAGGGAGAAGGAAAATAAGAAAGAAGGGAAAAGGGAGAAGGAAAGAAAGAAAGAAGGAAAAAGGGAGAAGGAAAGAAGGAAAGAAGGAAAGAAAGGATGAAAGGAAGGAAGAAGGAAAAAGAAAGGGATAAGGAGAAAAGCTGCAGAGGATTTTCTGGGGAACAATGCACCTTTCCTAGGAAAAGGAGAATTTTTTGGGGAGCCAGTGGAGCTTCCCATCCCGACTCCCCAGTCAGAATCCTCTTTTAGACAACTGGAAGGTTTTTTTTTTTTGGGCATGAGCTTGACACTTCCAGCCAGGGCAGTGCCAGGTAGAAACAACAAACTCAACCCTGAAATTATTCCTAATAACCCAACGATTTGCCTTTAATAGGACAAAAAGGATTTTTTTTTTTTTTTTTTTTTTTTTTTTTTTGGGGGGGGGGGGG
>NW_008661778.1:0-681 GCF_000695815.1 Acanthisitta chloris | reverse complement strand
AAAAGGGCACAAAACACATGGTGGAGGGAAAGCAAATCCTGCCTAAGTTTTAAAAACATGCCCTTTTTTTTTTTTTTTTTTTTTTTTTTGGAGGGAGGAGGAGGGGAGAGCAGTTTCTCTAGGAAAAATGAAGGTGAAGGGGGAATGAAGGGGAAAAAAAAAAAAAAAAAGGGGAAAAAAATAAGAAGTTATTTAATGTCTGTGTCCTACAGCTCCTGGAAGACGCAGTGGAAGACAAACTTACAGCCGGTACCAAACCCTGGAGTTAGAAAAAGAATTTCTCTTCAACCCATATTTGACAAGAAAGAGAAGAATTGAAGTTTCTCACGCCCTGGGACTAACCGAGAGACAAGTGAAGATTTGGTTCCAAAACAGGAGGATGAAATGGAAAAAAGAAAATAATAAAGATAAGCTGCCTGGGGCCAGGGATGAAGAAAAAACGGAAGAAGAAGGGAATGAAGAAGAGGAAAAAGAAGAGGAGGAAAAAGAAGAAAGCAAGGACTGAGTTCTCAGCCCCTTGAAGTCTTGGTTTTATGGCAGATGATAAATCGAGATGTTTACGACGGTCATTTGCTTTTATAGAGTAGAGAATGGAGAGGCTCACACAGCAGTAACTACCTGTCAAACAGTTGTAGCCTTTTTATTGTCATAGAAACTTCCCTTACTTCTTTTTTTTCTCCC
>NW_008661777.1:0-1862 GCF_000695815.1 Acanthisitta chloris | reverse complement strand
GAGCCCAGCCCCGCGCCAACAAAGAGCTGCGGCGCCTTGCGGGTCCCTGCGGTTCATCCAGGCGTCGGTGGTGCCCGGGGGGTCAACCAGGTGATGCTCGGCCGAGGCGAGCGGCTGTCCCGTGCCTCTGGGTTCTCTCGGCCGTCTCGACGGCGAGTCATCCCCATCCGCCTTAGAAATTGGTTGGAATATCTGTTGGAAATGTTTACTCTGGAATTTAACTCGGTGTTTGTTAAGAGGTCACTTTGAACATGTCTTTTTCCTAAAAGCATCAGATGATGCATTCCCCCCTTGCACTTGGAACAGCGTTTATCCTGCACTGCCTATAGATAAATGGATTAACCAAGAACCGGCTAGTTTGTCTGGGTACATTACACAGCTACGAGAAGCTTTTCTCATGGCTGAGAACTGAAAGCTTCACTGACCTCTAAAAATTTTTTTCTTCATACAAAGAAAGCTTCAATTCCCTACCCACTCCCAAAAATGTATCAGGTTTCCCGTTCTCCACAACCTTAATTGCAATTAGTGAGCAGATGGGATGAGGCGCTTCCCATGCGCGAGCTTTTCACTTCTACAAAATGAGTTTATCAAGCGCTGCCCAAACGTCGCTTTGTATTACCGCCCCGCGATGTGCCTCTGGCAGAGCCTTCTCCTGTCCAGGTGTTGCAGGAACGCGGTGCGGATGCTCACACCCCGCACCTATTTTAGAGGTTTGATGGTCCACGTTTGCACTCCTACGCTCAGCAACCGGCAGGAGCGTTAACAAACCGCGCGGTCAGCAATAACCACTCCAATAAAACGCATCTGTGACTTGCTAAGGAAAGCAAGACCCGGTTTATGAGAGCAGAATCACCTGTCCTTCCTCCTGAACTATCAGTTTGGTAGATTTCAGCTCCTAAATTGTTATTACCTTCCCAGTCATTACTGCTTCACACTGACACGATCAATTTTTTTGTCGTTGTTGGTTTCTGTAAGCTCTTGATGCCTGCCTGGTGTTGCAGCGGTCCAAGCACAGGCAGATGCAGATTTCTAGATTTCATCCCCTGTGAGGCTTTGCTGGCTGCAGCAGATGCAGTGCTACCGGGCTGGATTCATCCTGCGCTGCAAACAACTCGTTAATACCAAGAAGGAGATTTACTTGAGTCACTTCAGTTAAAATAAAATTTTCCTGATCAGTAGGAAATATTTATGTTAAGTGCGGCTAACGGGAATAGGTGGGTCCTGCAGCGAGCTACATCTCCCCTGCTGCTCAGCACACGGCGGCCAGTTTTTCAAAACGTTTTACCGAAATGAAAAAGATGCGGGTGATAGGGGAAAAAAATGCCAGTACAACGATTTAGGGTTTACTACTTTCAAAAGATTCTTCGGTGCTCCTAAATACATGTCTTCTCTCCGGTATCTTGGCTAGCGAGGGCCGTATCTTGTCATCGATGGTAAATCAATGGCACAGCGTGACCTTTAAGAGGGCTGTATCCCTTATTCAAACCAGGCGGGCTGAACAGAAAGATCTGTGAAATACAGCTTCGCTGGGGCAGGAGCATTTTTAATACGGATCCTGTCTTCTATAAACTGTAAATAGATCCTCGCAAAGCTGGCAGAGGTCGGGCTGGAAGGCAGCCGCGTTTCACGCGACCGGATCGCTCCTCGGAATCGGCTCTCGGGCTCGGATACGGCGAAAGGTGCCAACTTCTAATTGACACGTTTAGGCGAAGCTCCCGGCGTAATTGCTTTTAACATTCATTTATGCAAAGCGGCGAGCGCGGAGCGGCGAACGGGCTCGGGCGGAGAGGGACCCGCGGGGGCCCCGTCCTGCTCGGGAGCCCTCGGGGGGCTCTGCTCCCTGCCACGCTCACCCCGGCAGC
>NW_008661776.1:366-1006 GCF_000695815.1 Acanthisitta chloris | reverse complement strand
AAGTTTATGGGGCTCTTGAAATGATTCTGCCTTTGTATTTGTTGTAAGTTGTGTGGGTTGTTTTCTCTTTCATTTTTTCCCCCTCCTGAGCTCCGGCGTCTTGGTGGTAAAGGTTGCTTGTCAGGTTCCTGTGCTGTCTAAATGAAAAGGAATTTAATTTATTTGGGACAAGGCAGTGTCGGATGAAGAGGCTGCTTATTACATTTAATGAGTATTATTTTTTTTTCAAGCTGGGCATATCTGGGATGGGTTTGTTTTTGTCCTTCCATGTGAGGTGTATGAGACCTCCCCCACCCCTTCCCATCGCGCAGGGAGGAGAAAAGGTGGCCGGGCTGGGGCAATGTTTTGGTTTTAGATTACAGGCCCTGGCGTTGGGGCTGGGTGTGTTTTTGGTCGTAGCTTTTTGTGGCGCATCCCCTGGTTTTTGATCAAGCATCAGGACGGGGAGCAGGGTCTGGCCTGGTGCTAGGTTGGGCTGATGGCTCTGCTGGGTGTGGTGGTAGACAAGGCTCCATCGGGTTGGGGTGTGATTGCAGCCAAGGGCACTCAAAGAGTTGGTGGGTTTTCATGCCCTTGGACAGTCTGGGTCAGGGTCTCATTTAGATTTGGCAAAGTGGGCGAATTCGGAGTTTGGTAGGAA
>NW_008661776.1:0-228 GCF_000695815.1 Acanthisitta chloris | reverse complement strand
CAATGGGCCAAACAGGCCCGTGCTGGCCATGTGCCACAGTCCAGGTAATTAGCGCTGGAGCCTATGTGTACGTGTGTGTTGGGTTTTTTAATAAGGAATAAGATGGTAATAAACTGGTTGATGATTGACTGGGCCTGAACTATGTACTCTGATGTTGTGATTTCGAGGATAATTTTGCCGTCGTTTATTCCACTTATTTCTTTCTTTCCACCGTGGCTATCAGGAGCC
>NW_008661775.1:393-826 GCF_000695815.1 Acanthisitta chloris | reverse complement strand
CCCCAGCCAGTGGGTCTCAGCCATACCACGTGCTTGTCCACCTGGCAACACCACATCTGGTGGGCTCAGGGACACTCACCAGATTTGGGGAAGGTGACCACCACAATGTCCTCGGGGCAGCTCTGGAAGGTGTCGATCCGCTCCCAGTTGTGGGCAAAGGCATTGACCATGGGGATGCCATGCACTGTGAGCCAGGGCTGACGCAGATAGGGGTCTGGATCAGCCATCCTCCTGGAGATGGGGACACGTGACACGGATGACCGGTGAGGGGGTGTCCCCCTCACCCTCCCAGGGCAGCCACAGGCCAGGGCAGCCCGGTCACCTGGCTCCGTGCCTGCCCAGGGAGCAGCAGTGATAGCACCAGTGCACAGACCAGAGGTCATCGCAACCATCGCTGCAGCCACTGCTGCGGACAGGGGTCCCATCTGGGGGC
>NW_008661775.1:0-319 GCF_000695815.1 Acanthisitta chloris | reverse complement strand
TTGCCTCAGCACCCCAGAGGAGCAGGGAACTGAGTCCCTGGAATTATTGCTGCAGACTCCAGCTCAGGGGAAAGTTTAGGGGTGTAGATTGCACCCCAAACCCACGACCCTTGACCCCACAGTACACACCCCTGTGTGGCTGAGTGTGGGCAGGGTGCCCATGGGGCACCTCGGGACACGCGTCTCACCTAACACGGTGCCGCTCTGAGCCGGGAGGGTGATGCCAGGAAGGTAAAGGCAGAGTACAGGGAGATGTGGGGCCCCACAGTGGTTTTTATGGGTAGGAGAAGGAAAGAGGCAGGGCAGTGAGGGCAGCAAT
>NW_008661774.1:292-12084 GCF_000695815.1 Acanthisitta chloris | reverse complement strand
GGGACCTCCGCGCTCCGCAGCTGTTATTGGCATTCCCGGTCAGTGCTGGGACGCGGCGGAAGGAATTAGCGCGTTGCATACCACATTGATTATCTGCTCGCTCGGTGTTGCCGGAGAGCCCTGCTCGAGCCTGTTGCTCGGTGTTGTGGTGCTCGGAGCGCTCCGGAGGGGACACAGGACTCGCCGCTGCTCGGTGGCTCTTTGGGGAGCTCTGCCCGGGACTGTGTGCCTGGGGTATTTCTCTCTTTGTGGTGGTGGTTGTGGTGTTTTCTCTGGTCCTAAGCCTGTTGCTTCTGGGAGGGATCTTTTATACTCTTCCAGTTGCTTGTGGTGCACTTTAAAAGGTGATTTCAAGTTTGTCATCGTTGTCTTTTGCCTTTCTGGATATGTTTCTGCTGTTAGAGTAGTCCACAAAGAGGATTTCTAAGTACAGCTATTACTCTGTTGCCTTGGGCGAGTGACAGCCTCTTTTGCCGTTTCTCCATCAGTAAAATGGGGATAATAATACCTTGGAGAGTTGTTACAAGAAGTAGTTAATGTTTGTAGAGGACTTAAAAGACCTAAGTGTTATTAATTAAGCCCCATGACACATTAAGGTAAGAGTTAGCGAACCAGGTTTACACATGGATGAACCGAGGCAGGAAGAGATTATGATTTAGCCAGAGTAACGTCCTGGATCGGTGACAATAGCGCAAAACAAGTTGTAACTACTTCATGCTGTAGGCACAAGCGAACCATTCCGTGTAGCACACAGGATTCCAAGATTCCTTGCCCCTCCCTCATCGTCCCCCCTCCCCAGTTCCAGGCTTTTCTGCTCGAGGAGGTTCTGCCTGTGTGACTTCCAGTTGAGTGGATGGCTCCAAGGACACTTGTGGCTTGCCCACTTAAAAGTGTTTCAGCAGTTTTCATAACAAGATATATGTTCTAGGATGCAAGCCAAGTCCCAACTTAAATTCCATGAAACATTCTCCACTTTTCCCCTGAAAACATCGTGTGGAGCTCGGTTGGGACTTGATCCCGTTCCAGCCCGTGCAGCCTGCACCAAAGCTGACATTCCTGTTCCATCTCAGCCCTTCATGAAAGGAAAAATCCCCTGTCAGTGTGTCCCGGAGATTGAATGGGACAGTTGGATCGTAGTTCTGAGGATGTAAACATTCCACATGTGCTGGGGCTGTATGTGCATGTCAGGGCTCCATCCCCAGGGGTGCTGCTAACTCCCTTCCAGGGCAGTGACTCCCCAGCACCAGGTGAGGCTGAGCAGCATTCATCAGTCAGATCCCCCCAAAAGAGTCAACTGAATTCCAAAGGAAACTCAGACCTCACCTTCCCAAGTTTTTCCATCCTCCTGTGGCTTTTCTGTTCTTTGATCCCTTGTGGAAGTTGACACCAACCAAACTGTTTGCAGGAGACTTGAGGAGTCACATTTGCTCTTCCAACAGATTTCTGTGCACATATTCCCTCCTGTGGAAGGAACTTTTTCACAGGTGGAAGTGGAGGAATAACTTGGAGCACTTGCACATTTTTGTGAAAACCAAGAGTGAAAGAGAAGCTGAACTATTTTGGCAAGAACTTGCAAGGAAAGCTTGAGCAGGGGTTGGACAAGAGGAGCTACAGAGCTCCCTTCCAACCTCAGTCATTCTGGGAGTCTGCAAAAGCAGGAAGCATTGAGCAGGATTGGAATTTGGCAGAGATTGGAAGTTAGTGTGCATTTCTCGGCACATGTATGTTCTGGCAGGAGCTTCTTGCCCTTTTGAGAGGGTAAAATGGGGTTCCAGAGCATCACCAGGATCACTTCATGATCACAGCTGGAGCCTGTGTAAGTGTTTCACCCTGAGACTGCCTTTTCCAGGTTCTGGGTTCGCAGCTCTTCCCTGGCCAGACGCTGTACGAGTTCTTGCCCATCCGTGTGTTTTCAGCCTGGTCTCCCTGGGGAAGCCAATTCCCAGTGGTTTTGGAACTTTGATTTGAGTAGTGTAGGACTGCTGAGGTTATCCCAGATGTAAAGGCTGCCCCTTTCCAGACCCACTGTGCCTGCATCCTTATTCCATGCTTTCTCGGGAACATTCCTCTCCACAAGTGCCTTTCTCACTCACTGTGATTAGATCAGAGATGATGATTCTTAATTCTCTCAGCCCCCAAGGTGTGGGGCTCAGGGAGTGAAATCCCTGCACTTACTGGCAGCTCACCTGGGCACTGAAGTGTTGGTAACAACCTCTGGTACATTTTACATGGGAGGTCGTTTTCCATCTGTTGTGTGTGTAAAGTTCCTGGAGCACTGCATCCAGCTCTTGGTCCCAGCACCGGGAGGATATGAACCTGTTGGAGTGAGTCCAGGGCAGGACAGTAGGATGATTAGTGAGAGCAGCTCTGCTGTGAGGAAAGGCTGAGAGAATTGGGATTGTTCAGCCTGGAGAGGAGAAGCTCTTGGGGTGACCTGACTGACCTTCCAGTGCCTGAAGGAGCTGCAGGAAAGATGGAGGAGACAATTTACAAGGGCCTGGAGGGACAGGACACAGGGAATGGCTTCCCACTGCCAGAGGGCAGGGACAGAGGGGACATTGGGAAGGAATTCCTCCCTGTGAGGTGCTGAGGCACTGGCCCAGGTTGCCCAGAGCAGCTGTGGCTGCTCCATCCCTGGGAGTGTTCCAGGCCAGGTTGGATGGGGCTCGGAGCAGCCTGGGCTGGTGGAAGGTGTCCCTGCCCATGGCAGGGGATGGAAACTGGATGAGCTTTGAGGTCCTTCCAGCTCAGGCCATTGTACAATCCTGTGATTTGGTGTTTGTAGCTCCCAGTTAAACCGTCAGAAAATGCAAACCCACAGCACAAGTGCAGAGCTGATTAATCAAATTGACGCTGGATTGTGATTTTTCGGGGCAGACTGTTCAAACTGCATCCTTGCTGTGATGCTTTGAGGGAAGAGCAGGCTCTCAGCAGCTGGTTTGGAGGAGCTCTCAGGGCAGGATACGCCAGTGGAGCCCTTCAGAGAGCTCCCACCCGGGTTGGTTCCCGGGAGTGCCGCTGTGGCTGCAGCACTGTGGCTCTTCCCATGGCTGGAGAGCAGCTCACACACCCTGAGCCACTCGAAAACCCATCTGACATGTTGTTTACGTGTGAAGATGCCTAGATGGCCATTATTTAGTGTTTTAGAAAAATAAATATTTGACATTCATAGATGAAGACATTTTCGACAGCACTTGAAAAATTAAGTGGGAAATCATCCACATCCAAAGCAATCAGCCCTGGGGTAGCTTGGAGCTTCCCACTTGGCAGGCCTAACTTTTGCTAAATAGATTACTTCCCAATCAGATCAGTTACAGTAATTACTTTGATTAAGGTCCTCTTAACTTCTTAAATGAGAAGTTCTTTCATCGCAGCCTGTGATCCAGGGAAAACCCTTGTCAGGACAATCTGCTGTAAGAACACACTGAGTTGAGCATCAGCCTGCAGTGTGCTTCCAGCTCTGCCAGCACTGCACCGGGGTGGGCCTGAGGACACACAGCCTTTGTGCCTCAGTCTCCCCATCTCCTGTTTGTGGGAATCCCTGGATCTGTGGCCAAGCCAAGGGGAAGGAAATGTGGTTCAGCTGCTGGTGGACAGGATTAGCTCAGCAGCACATTGGTCTCTGCTGTATTGCGACATTAAAAGTACAGCTTTGGGAGAGTCCAGCCCCATCAGTCCGTGTTCTGTGCATCCTGCTGAGAATAACCCCAAAGCCAACGTTTAGGATGTGCCTCTTTGCTGCATGAGATCCACAAGGGTGCACTGCCCAGCGAGGGATGTGACTGCTTGGAGAAGAGATGGTGGAGATTGAAGCTATCCCTAACTCCAGTCTGAACTCAGAACTTCTTTTTGGTGGGTGAGGAACCTAGTTAGGAAGCACAAACCACCTCTAGTTCTGTGTTCATAGTATTTATTGCAGCAATGTAACTTTGAGTATAATACTGTCATGAAAGTAAGTTCAGCTACAAGGAGCTATTAACTCCACAGCAGCTGGAAAACAAGCCATGCAGACTTACTGAAAGCAGCACTGTGCTAAAAGGTATATCCTACTAGTCACTGCCAATATTCTGAGTGTAAGTAGGAGAAAAGGATCAAAGACTCTAAAGCATTTGGATTAGAATTTACCTAAAAATAAATTACTTTATATGTATATATATAAACACACTCAGTCACAACACAGCAGGAGTGTTAGCAGGAGGATAGGGCCAGGAAGGTGATGCTGTAGGGCACATCAGCATCCTCAAAGCCTCAGAGGGAAGAGAGGGAACCTGTCCGTATTCAGGCTGTTTAGGAATTGCAGTTAATAAATGAAGAGGAACTCAGATCCTAAGTCAGAGCAGTTGTTCTGGGTAAATTCCCTTTCACTGCACCCATTCAGCCTAATTCACAACTCAGTTTACTCTAGGCCATGCTTGAATCATGATTGCTTTGATTCAGGTTGTATTTAGGAGGTGCTAATTAGAGGAAGGCAGGTAATTCCATCCAAGGCTTAGGCTGGGCCACAAGGGCTTCCCTGGCACCACTGATGGGTGGTAAGCTGCCCTGGGAGCCTTGTTATCCTGCTGTGTGTGACTGGGGAATCCAGCATTGCTGCTTCCTTCCACCTTCCCAGAGTATTGCACCGGGAGAGCTGCTGTTTAGGCTCAGCTCAGCACAGGTTTCCTTAGTCTGGACACAGCCTCAAGGGTACTTGGGATGTTCTGCTTGTCATAGAGCGGCTGCAAAAAAGTCAGTACAGGTGTATGTGTTTCTTACCCCTGTGCTGGGAGTTTGCTTCACCAGTTGTAGTTTCCTCCAGGCTTGCTCTTCTGTAGTTTACATCTCACAGCTGGTGTGTTTTGGGGTAGTCCCTACTCCAGGGAGGAGTGGGCTGGCTGACAGCAGGGTCTGGCCTTTGTCCTCCATTCTCCACCGTTTTCATAGGAGGTGACACCACCTGAGCTGCTTCTCTTTCCTCCCTTTCCCAGAAAGTTCTCTCTTTTTCATCCCACCTCCACTGAGGTGCAGCAGGCTTCCTTTTGTATGGAATGATGCCTTTGGGCTGGGGGTGATGCCTGGGAGCAGGGAGAGAGGGAGATCCTGCAGATGAGGGCTCGGCTGACACTATGGCCAGGTGTGATGTGCAGTGTGTGCTGCAGCTTTGGGCTGTGGCTGTGGCTGAGAAGTGATGGAGAATGTCTGGCAGAAGTCATGAAATAAATAGACTAAGAAAACTCCTTAGTAGCTCTGTGGGTATCAGTTCTGTGTCTGTGCTTGCCAAAGACAAGCACAGTGTGAACTGAAGTGTTAAGGTTTGTTTTCAGAGGGGGAAATGGTATACAAAAAGTAAAGAAAGTATTTAATAGATAGCAGAAATATCTGCAGGAATGTCCCAAGTACTTACAGGCATTGTATGTACTGGACTTAACTGAAGTGTGTTTGAATTACCTCAGTTTATCTGACACCTTAGACTCCTGTCAAGCCCAAGCAGTTGTGATTAAATAAATTTAAATATACTTAGAAAAGCTTCTTTATTTTGCTTATCAAGCCAGAACTGATGAGTATTGTAGAGGAAAACAAAGTTAGTGTAATCTTGATACATTTATATTCTTAAAAATACAAATCTGAAAGAAACTTCTGAAGACTTGAGTGTAGTTAAAGTGATATTCCTAAACAACTCTAATTACGAGATTTAAGTCCTTTTGTGTTGCTTAGGGACTAGAAAGCTCAGTGGCACTCCAAAGAGAAAAGTCTTTGAGTCAGAAACATGCGCTGCCCAGGTCCAGGTGTCAGGCTTAATTGTTAAGCTTAATTGCCCTGTTGGACTAACTTGAAGATAATTCTCTTTAGATAGTAGATTGGTTTATTCTCTACCTCAGAAGGTTTGATAATGTTCCATCTCAAAGATTAATAGTTCATATAAGAATGTCCTAAGCCAATTAATAGGGTTTCAAACCAGAAAAGAGTTTAAGATTAGGAAATAAACATTTGCCATGAATGGTCTGTGCTGAAACAATCATTGCAAGAGGTTTGGCCTTGGCTCTTTTTCCGCTTGTATTTTCTGTCCGTGGTAGTTGGGTGCTATGGGGTCAGAGGAGTGTGTGGCTGTTCTGTGCTATGGGCTGGGAATTTGGGAGCTCTGTGCCTGCAGGTGTATGATCCTTGTCAGAGTTACTGGGGTGCAGAAGTAAAGGCTTACGTGTTTGACGGTTTGGTTTTGGTTGTTCAGTGAGATCAGTGTGCACACTGTGCTCTCGGCTCCCTTGGGGTGCTGTCAGGTAGTGTGGACCAGAGCCCTGTGGGTGGGTCTGTGGGTGCTGAGGACTTGCTCTCTGTGTTCTGTGCATTCCTGGAGGTTTTACCTGGGGCTGGTCCAGTCCCGCAGTGGCTGAAGTGCAGCTTCAGCCCAGTGACCTGCTGGAGTCTGTTCTGTTAAACCAGAGCACTGTGAGTGGGACAGAGATTTCTTTCAGAGCGTGCACTAGCTCTGAACTCCAGATCGGGGCAGGTTTGTGTTGGACACCACTGGCCTGTGAGGAGGTAGAGGATGCCACACCGTGAAGTGTTTGTGCTGAGGAGGAAGAAGCACACAGAACTGATAGAAGGGACAGATTTGAGTGAAAAGGCTGTAGAAGAGGGTTAAAAGCCTCCAGGCAGCAGTCACAGGATACAAGCAAATCACTGAAAGTCTGTGCAGAGTTTTCTGAATGTCTGCACAAGGCTTTTCCACCTGTTGCTGAGCTCCATAGCTCAGCTCTGCTCTCCATGTGGCTGGATGGACACTGCTCACCTGCTCCTGCACGGAGCTTTGCAAGAGGTGGTTGGTTAGTCTGGGTGGTCTGTACTTATCCTCTGTGTTCAAACAGAGTTAAAAAGGCTGATTTCTGTCTTATAACATACATGATACCAAAAGCATGAGGAGAGGGATTTTTTTTCATACTCTAATGTTCAGATTTGTAAATATTCCAGAGGGAGGCTAGGTATGATGAAAGGCTCTGTCTTACCCACATAGGACTGAACTTTAAGTATCCTTGTAGGAACTGAGTCCATTTGGAATTTCTGTCCCTCTGTGCTGTTGGGTTGGTGCTGCTCCATGGGTTCTGCATTTCCCAGGGGAGAACTGACACGGACACACACACACACACAGAGCTATGGACACTGCACCTGTACAAGCCTTTTACTTTCCCTAGGAAAAGCTGGTCATTGTCTCTGAGCTAAGGAACAGAACCCATCAGTGTTACAAGCAGGTGACACACCGGACATAAAACACTGTGGCTGTTAAGTTCCTGACTGGACATTATTTGTTAAATAATATGCCAGGAAATAAAAGGTAAATGTTAGATCTGATCACAGAAACACAAGCCCCGGCCTCGAGGCCCTGCTGGGGCTGGGGCTGAAGATTCACAGCAGTGTGGAGCAGTCTCCTGGCTGCTGCATCTCTCTGCCCAGGGAATGGGCTGGGAAGAGCTCCTTGGCCCTGCAGGGCAGCAGGATGGCACAGGCTGCATCCTCCCAGCTCAGCTCAGTTCCTCCAAGCATGGTGACCTCTTCTGTGCTGCCTGTAGGGAACAGCCGCACCAGGGATTGCTTGGAGCCCTCCCTGAGCACAGTCCAGGGGAACTCTGCTGCTGATCCCTGGTGCCAGCAAGCTGCCAGCTAGGAGTTCTGCATGGCTGGACATGGCACAGAGCTCTCACCCTGGGCCTGGCCCTGCTGCTGTACTGCTACAACTGTCCTCTCCTGTGCCAGGAGTTGTAGGCTTTCATTCCAGCCCTTGTTCCTGTGTTGGAACATTGCAGTTTGCTAAGCTGGCACTCCAGGGCTGCCCCAGGAGCTGCAGGCTCTGCTGGCTGGGAGGGGTGTGAGGAAGGAGCTGTGGGAATTGGAAATCATTCCTTTCACCTCCATTAGAACATTTTTGCTCCCACAATTCTGCTAAGTTCCCACCTGGAGTACTGTACACAGTTCTGGGGTCCCCAGTGTCAGAAGGACATGGAACTGTTGAAGCAAGTCCAGAGGAGGCCACAAAGCTGATCAGAGCACTGGAGCACCTTACCTGTGAGGACAGGCTGAGAGAGTTGGGGCTGTTCAGCCTGGAGAAGAGAAGGGTACAAACTGCAAGCAGGAAATTTAGATTAGATCTTAGGCAGAAGTTTTTCCTGTGAGGGTGGTGAGACACTGTCCCAGGTTGCCCAGGGAGGCTGTGGCTGCCCCAACCCTGGCAGTGTTCACAGCCAGGTTGGCTAAAGCCTTGAGCAACCTGCTCTGGTGGGAGGTGTCCCTGCCCAGGGCAGGGGGTTAGCACTGGATGATCTCTAAGCTCCATTCCAACTTGTTATCATTCTATGAGTCTATGATTTTAAGTTCTTTCCTCAGCTCTTCCAGTGGGGAGTAGTGTGTGCTCTGTCACACTCTGCATGACACAAGATGATGGCTAACTTCTTTCAGGTGTTGGTTTAGTGTTTAAATCCACTTGCACTCAGTTTGGTATTTAAGTATACTCAGGTCTCCTCAGTATCTGGAAATTTTTCCCAATTTCTAATGTAGCTGCATTGCAATGTAATACTTAACCACTTTCAGGAGGACTTGCATTGCTTTGGAAGGTGGTTCAGTGCTTCCTTGACCTGTGGGATTCCTGAGGGAAAGGTCAGGCTCACTGCTGGTACTACAGAGTGTCTGGGAACAAATCCCACAGCTGGGTAAGCTCACAGGGGACATCAGCACCTCTTGCTCTTGCAGATTCCTCGCAGTGCAGATCTGTAGATACAAGTTTGCAGAGATCAGTGGACCGATCCATCTACATTTACTGCTGTGGCATGTGGATCTGTGCCCTGTGGTACAGGTGCACAACCTCCCTGTCCTCCAGCTCAAACCGTCACTCAGGCACTTCCCAGACAGCATCTTCTCACCCAGCAGAGCAGTTCCCTGGCTGTCTGCAGAGCTATAGCTGCTACTCACAGCCAGAAAGTTATTATTTCATTGCATTCAAGAGTGGCAGAGACACATCAGAGCGACCTGGAGGCAATTAGCTTCGAAATCAGTGGAATTCAGGGTGGAATCGTGACTGGGAACATCACCGTGTGTGTGCAGAGCAGTTTGGGCTTACACAACTCCTGTTGTCACTGCTAAGTTGTGCTTGTTGTACTTTGTGTTATTGAAATATTGACCACAGACTTCCTATAACTTTCCACTGAGTGGGCAACAGGGTTTGGTGTTTTCCTGGGGATTTTTCACCCATGATAAAGTAGGGAAGAAAAGAAGCAAATTAAATGTGTAAATGTGTAAGGAGCCAAACAGGTCTCTGAAACTCAGCTCACGCAAGTTCCTGATACTGGATGAGATTCAAGTTGAGAATCTCTCAATATTGTGTTTTAAGATTGTATATAACTTCGCTCACAAATGCATGGAGCTGTTAAAGCTTTAGCACTTATGTGCATGTCAGTTCTAACTCAGGTACCAGCACAAATTAGCAAATTAATCTCAGAGACTGTAGTTTTACAAGAATGAAGTTTTCCATGCAAGAAGGAAGCTGTGAGAGGTCAGGATTGATTCAGCATGTAAACAGGATGGAAGATGGTTAGTTTAAGATTGGTCTGGGCAGTGGCTGATGCAAACCCTGACTGTGCTGGCATTTTCCACTTGTTTGACAACAGATGTTTGATATGTTTGATTTTAAATCAGGGAAGTCAGGTGTGAGAGGAGCCTGACAGCCCTGTGCATTGCAATGCAGCTACATTAGAAGCCACACAGTGCACCAAGGAAAATGTTTTCCTGGGCAATAAGAATCATGCAAAGAGTTTTTATTCAGCAGTAAAAAGTTTGCTGTTTTTAAGGGCAGAGGAGCAGCCAAAAACCTTATCTAGCCCTTTAAAAGATTACAACCTGACCTAGTCCTGTGGGATGTGTGATTGTGCTGGTGATCCCACAGGAAGATTAAGGTGAGGTGGAGCAAGATGAGGTTTTCTGGTGAGAGTAAGGCAGAGATCCCTGTATTCCCCTAACAAACACAGGAGTTGCTCCATGGCCTCCATAGTCCAACACACACTTAACTTGGGCTTAATATTCCTGATTTCTTATTAATTAAAAAGATAACTAATAGGATGAGCTGACAATGAGAACCAGTACCTCCTCAGAAGCTTTTGTGGTCAGCCAACATCCCAGAGGGGCTGCTCAGGAAGAATTTGCAACCTGTATGTCCCACGGGGTGCAAGAGAGGGAGAGGACTTCCATAAATAGGCTCGCTGTGTGCCTGCAGCATGGATTAAATGTCCAGAGAGCCTGAGGACAGCTGGGCCCTTCCAGAATCCCAGCAGGAGCAGTGCTGGTTCTGTGGAATTCCCTCCTACTCAGCTAAAGCTCAAGCACTGCAGTTTTCTTTCCCGGCCTCAGCTCTCAGGGAGCCCTGCGAGATCTGAGGGTGACTCGTGTGAAATCCTTCTCCTGGCAGTACCAGAGTGTGTGAATAGTGTCCTCCTTCTGCAGCAGGTTTGGGTTTTGCTCTGAGACTGACTGTCCCACCACTAATGTTTCTCCCTTGGTGGGTCAGAACCAGACTGGACAGCCTGAATTAATTCAAATGTGTGCCCACAGTCTCAAAGAGGAAATATCTTGGCCAGGAGGGAATAAACTCTCAGTTCCAAATGCATTTGGTCTGATCAAAACAAAGCCTCACTAGCGAAGCAGTGACACAACAGCAATGTCATGGCTAGAGCAAAAAGCGAGGGAGCGGAACATCTCTGTTAAGGCCATGTACAAAAAGGCACTTGGGCAAAGTGTTTGTAAGGACAGGGTTGGTTTGGGGGAGATGCTCACACCTTGGGAGGGTAAGAGTGAGTGTGTGAGCACAGGGTGGATGTCCTGAGGGTTCAGACAGGGGCACTGCACACCAGGGATTTCATTGGAGGTGGGAATGAGTGCCCTGGGTGGGGAGGAGCAGAAAAGAGGCTTTCAGGCAAACAGGGAGAATTCAGAGATGCCATTTGCATCTTGCCTGTGGTAGCTGTAATTCCTAACTATTATTTGAATGAAACTTGTGGTTTCTTTATGCATTTATCCAGATCCCATAACCCAGCACCAACACTTGAACAGCACATATTGTGTGGTTTGCTGTTTTAATATATCACTGTGTTTTTATTTTGCTTCTACCTACTCTAGAGTAGTTCTGCCTCCAGACTCCTCTGTGTCAGGGTTTCCTGGCTAACTGCTCTCCTCTTGGAGGCAGTTGCAGGCAAACACACCTAAAGATGTGAGAGGAGTGACAGCAATACAGTGTGTTGGAAAATATCAAACACATCTGCTGAGTGACAATGAAATTGCTGCAATTTTCTAGGGAAGAACAAATTGGTTAAAGAAAGGCCAAGAGGCTTTGAGGGGGAAAAGTCTCAACATCTTTGAACTGATAAAAAACATTTCCTTGAGGCCTGTGAAGTGCTTTGGGGCCTGTGTGAATGAGAGGCTCTGCCTGTAAGTCATTTCCCTTGGCTGGGAGTGCAGACAGGTAGATCAGCACTCCAGGGCTCCTGTTGGCCCATACTCCCCTCTCCCTACCAGCCTTCCTGGCCCGTCGCTTCACACGGTGGGTCATGGGTGTCTGAACCCAGCCCTGGATCTGTGTCTCCTGCGAGCATCCCCAGCAGGGTGTGAGTGGCTCTCAGCCAGCCTAGGGAGCTCTTCTTCCTCCTCAGGATGTTTCTTCATCCCCAAATCTGGGTCACGTCAGAGCCGTGAAATGTGCTGACCAAATACCTTTGGTATGAGCTGTTTGAAAGGAAACTGGAGGAGATCCTTGTTCTTGGTTCCTCTGGCTGTGGATC
>NW_008661774.1:0-223 GCF_000695815.1 Acanthisitta chloris | reverse complement strand
CCCCCCCCCCTGCCACTCTCTAATCCAGACCCTTCAGTGGTCACAGCTCTTAAATCTGGGCATAGGTCACAGCTTTGTGTCCATCTGTGTCGACAACATCCTTTGATGCTCTTGCTCCAAATCTAAAAGTTTAAAACCTTATTGCCTTCATGGCTTTGGGTAAGAACTGTTTCAAGAAAATACCCAAGTACAATATTATTATGCATGTTTATTAATATGTATA
>NW_008661773.1:5578-9183 GCF_000695815.1 Acanthisitta chloris | reverse complement strand
AGGTCTTTTCCAACCCGGTTTATTCTACAATTCTACCACTGATGCACCTTTACAACACTTTGCAGCTAACACAAGCAGGTGCAAACAGAGATCCTGTACAAAGATTTACACAGGTCATAAAGAGGTTTCAGGGCTCCTCAGCTAATATAAACTGGTCCTAACACTACTAAAATCAGTGAAGCATCTCTGATTTACATCTGGTAGGAGCTGTTCCCCCATCCACTTGCTAATGAAAATGGAGCTCTTCATTAAAAACAAACAGCAAGAGGAACAAAAGAAGAAATGTGTGTGTGTGGCCTCATAAAGTGAAGGACTACAGAATAAAGGAAAGATCTTTCAAAGGGCAGAATTAAATAAAAAAATTGTCATGGATCTTGTCCCTGTCCACTGCATCAGTTTATAAACCCATTTTGAGCACACCAATCTGCTCTGACAACCACTTGAGCAGAAATAGTATTTGAAGCCTTCTCATAATCTCGAGTGGGAGGAAAATTCTGTACTTCCCAACAGAGAGGGCTCTGGATTAAGGGAGACCATAAACTTTTCATAAATGAGCACACTAAAAATAAACTAAATATCTCAGATTAAACCTAAATGTTAGATTTCTAAATATTAAAATCAGATAATTTCCTGTCCTTTTCTCCCCACTACTTCCCCCCAAATTCAGACCTCTTTACTAGAGCTCTGCTATTCAGGTTTCCAGCACCTTACCCCAGAGTGCTAGGAAAGCTGTCATGAGGTGACTGCACATACAAACCTCTGCACAGACAGGATGAATTCCTACGGTTGTGTCCAGCTGTTCTTTTGTCATCCCACATTTAATAGCAGCTGCAAACCCTTGGGTGATTTCTCCAGCATTTGGACCAAGGACATGGAAACCAACGACTCTCTCCTAAATGCCAAAGAGAATCAAATGCAAGCACAGTCATGGGTTCAGTTCTCTTTAGACAATGTGTAAGGTTTTCTTACTCTGAGCATATAAATTAGCTCACAAAACATACCACAAATTAATATAACCACAGAAACGTGAACTATCATTAGCACCACCAGATGGGAGAGAGTTGATATGATTTTGTTCTCTCTCTGCAAAGATTCAACCAGGAGCTCAAGAGTCAGCTTCCTTACAAAGCTGTGCACAGGAGTCCTCCATTTCCCTCAACAACACTCAAATTTGACACAACCCATGGTCTACACTCCATTATTGTATGTGTCCCAATTGCAAACATGAACTGGAGTTTTATTCAGGCAAGTTATTCCACTCAGTCCAACAGGATGTTTGCCAGAGTAAAGATGAGCACCCTGCACGAAGGTTTGCAACATCAAGGCCTATGGTAGGTAGCTACATGGTCTTTATCTGTTGAAGAACTATCAGTTTGATAGCTGCTTACAGGGAAGAGCCACAACCTGAAGTTGTGGCTAACCAGATGTGGCCAGAAGCACACCCTAACCAAACTGATGACTACTCTTCGTTGCAGTGTTGACTTTCATTGGGAGATAATATACCTAGAGACTGGCAAAACAAGCATCCAGTCACAAAGAAGGTGCTATTCACACTTCTCATATCTATACTACTGCTCAGTAGCAAAAACATGTCAAACTGCACACACATCCTCAGAAAACACTCAACAGAACAAGTTGTACTGACTTTTAGCACATGCCAAGTGCTGTGGGCTTCAGTGGCCTTCAGGGCATTAATCAGACCTTGCTGAGCATAGATGCAGCCCATCTGGGTCTCAAGTTATCTGGTCTTCCTGCTAAATATCACATAGACTTGATACAATGGATACTCAGTCCACCAAAAGGTTATGGTTCTTTCAGTAAGCCTGAGATTTACCACAGGGTTTATTTCAATAAGAAAAGCTTTAATTGGGCAATAACTAAAATGGAATTATCCTTATTTTCCTTACAAAATATGGACATATGTAAAAATAAAACCATAGTAATGAAACCAAGGGAATGAGAGTTTTAAATAGTTGCTGAACTGTTTTTCATCGAGGGTAACTTTCAACTCTTCCCCTAGATGCTTAAACATGCTTCAAATTTTCAGGACAAGAAGTGAAAACAAATTAATGAAACATCTGAAACCACTGTAAAACCTTTTCATGTTCTTAGGTGACTTTGGATTAGAACATAACCATGGGTTCTGAGATACTTCCCGTGCTAGTGCATGGAACGCTCCTCCAGCAAGAGGAGATGTGCAAAACCACACGTGATGCTTAGAAAGAGTGCAGGAAGAGAAATCTGTATCTCAGGAAAAAACAATATATAGCTAAAGTTTGTGCTTTTATTTTTAGGACAGGTGACTATGCAGTGTCTTAACAGGAATTAAATTTTATAGCATATTACTCTTCATAATAATGAATGTTATTAAAAACAATTGAATTTGATTAAACAGATCATTCAGAGATGAGCACAATCATTCTTTTAACCAGTTAGTAATTTTGCTTCTACTTCAGCAGTTACTGAACATTTCCAGTGCCAGGAAATGTTATCCTAGTCCAAGGATAATCCTGGCATTATTTCCCTGAATGAGATTTGTGCAGGCAAGATACATTATCCTGCTAGAACAAGCTGAGGAGTCTTCTAAATGCAGGTGGGTTTGCAGAGGCTACAAGTGGTGATGGTTTCAGAGAGAAGAACCTCGCAGGAAAGAATGTCCCACTTGGGGAAGGAGAGAATAAGATAAACCAGTAACACTCCTAACCATATTTACACGCATTGATTCCCTCTTCTTTTTTCAGTCTTAGAAATCTCTACTTCTTATTTTACACATGTGGAAGAAGTGCCATATACCAACAGCAATGGCTAAGGGTCAGTTTTGTATAAACAGAAGTATTGTATCACTGTGAATATTTTTTACATGTCAAAAGGCAGATAAATTGACATTCAATTGAAATTTGTTCAAAATAACTTATTTATAGCTGTGGTGTAATCAACAGTTCCTATGGTGAACGTATAGAGACTTTTCCCTGGAAGGAAAGATGCACTTACATTATCTTGAATGTTGCAAATGATCTTTGCATAGCATTTGTTGTTGTCTCTGGATGGCACAGTCCACTCCAGTGGCCAGAAATGACTATGGTACACCTGGAAATACAACACAGGGGAGAAGAGATTTGTGTAATTTCCCAGCAGAGAGCATAATCATAGAATCATAGAATTGTAGAGGTTGGAACGGACCTTAGAGATCACCCAGTCCCAACCCCCTGCCCTGGGCTGGGACACCTCCCACCAGAACAGGTTGCTCAAGGCTTCATCCAACCTGGCCTTGAACACTGCCAGGGTTGGGGCAGCCACAGCCTCCCTGGGCAACCTGTGCCAGTGTCTCACCACCCTCACAGGGAAAACTTCTTCCTAATATATAACCTAAATTTCCCCCCCTTCAATTGTTACCCATGGTCTTTCAAAACCTGCCAGATTATTTTAAACACTGAGCCAAACATGCAGCACTTAGAATATCTGAAAACAGGGTGAGACTCACCCTGACGAATGCCAAAGAGGGAAGTCTCTATGAAACAAGCATTAGTGTCATTCAACAATTAAAAAAGGAGAAGCTGTAAGTATACAATTGTATTGCACTCCACACTGAGGAAGTGCCAGCTCAG
>NW_008661773.1:0-5303 GCF_000695815.1 Acanthisitta chloris | reverse complement strand
GGACTAGAGGGAATGGCCTTGAGCTGAGACAGGGCAGAGTCAGATTGGATGTAAGGAGAAATGTTTTCCCTGTGAGGGTGTTCAGGCACTGGAATATTGCCCAGGGAGGTGGTGGAGTCACCATCCCTGGAGGTGTTTAAGAGGTGTCTGGATCTGGCACTAGAGAATATGGTTTAGGGGTTCCAGCAGTGACAGGTTAATGGTTGGACTTGATGGTCTTAGAGGTCTCCTCCAACCCTGATGATCCTATGATTCTATGATACACTTACAGGACACAGCTCACCATGCACTCATTAAACTGCAGAATCACAAGCTCTCCTCACACAAGGCTCTACTGTCTCTGGGTCTGCCTGGAATGGGGAGAAGAATGTTTCTCAGAGTAGAAAAAGGGGGGAAATAGCCTCAGGGCCTGGGTTTAGGAGAGATGAGATTATCACTGCAAAATGAAAAGTACATTAAAACCCAACACATTTTCCTGTCAGCCCCAACCAGACAGATCCTAAATTGCAGGCAAACACTTCTTGCCCCCCTGTACAGCAGGTAACTCAGAAAATGTTTTGAGGTGTTTTAAGGCAGAGCTGTATCCAGAATTCCCAATAGCTCTCACTAAAAGCTAATCTCATATTACTTATTATTTGAAATATGGTATTTTATGGATCACAACTCCAGTAAAAGCGCGTTCCTTCACAAGCTAGGAGAGGCAGATTGCTGCTTTGCCACAGCAGTGGGGCTACAAATCGCTCATAAGCATCACCATGTGAAACTGAAATTTAACAGGTCTGAAAGACAGATGTGACTGAATGATCTAACTGAGGCTTGCAAAAAAAAAAAAAAAGCCAATAAGGCGACATGATAAAGGTGTCAGAATACACTGAATGAGGACTTAGCCAGAACGAAATGCTTCTGGATGCACACTTTAAAAAATGGCTTTGCAAATGAAAGTGCCAGGACAAGGGGTCTAGTGTTCCATGTGTAACGAATTCCACTCAATCACCAAAATTTGACTGGGTCTGTACAAACTTTGAGGGCAGAAAAGAATTTCAGCCTTTGCCCTGTGGTCAGGTTAACAGTACTTTACACACTGCCATTTTGAGCCATATTTGGAGGGATATTGAAGTGCTGGAGCAGGTCCAGAGAAGAGCAAAGAGGCTGGTGAAAGGACTCGAGCACAAGTGCTATGAGGAGAGGCTGAGGGAGCTGGGGTTGTTCAGCCTGGAGAAGAGGAGGCTCAGGGGAGACCTTCTCACCCTCTACAACTCCCTGACAGGAGGTTGGAGTCAGGTGGGGGTTGGTCTCTTCTCCCAGGCAACCAGCAGGAGGACAAGAGGGCACAGACTCAAACTCTGCCAGGGGAGGTTTAGGTTCAATATTAGGAAGAGATTTTTTCTGGAGAGAGTGATCAGGCATTGGAATGGGCTGCCCAGGGAGGTGGTGGATTCACCATCCCTGGAGGTTTTTAAGGTGACACTGGTTGTGGCACTTAGCACCATGATCTAGTAACCACACTAGGGTTGGACTTGATCTGGAGGTCTTTTCCAACCTGGTTGATTCTATGATTTTATGATTTACTTCTTTTTTTCACAGTCCAATTCAGAAAACATCAAGTAAGAGAGAGACAAATTCTCAGCCTCATGAACCACCAGTTACTTGCTTATTTCTCCAAATAATGCTTCTCAGGTGACATTTGCAGGATAATAGAAGTTCAGTTTATTGTGAGATTCCCTCCCCTCATGCTTTCTGTTATGTGGTCAGTACAACATTTTGCCAGAACAGCCTCAGGCACTAAGTGCTCAGATATGTCTAATTTCACTCTTGACCAGCAATCCCAGCAAATGGAAAGGGATTACTCACATGAGGAAAATTAAGCACATAGTCAAAGTAAACAGGAAAAATGAGCATAACATTTGGCTTTATAAAGCAAAAATCACCACAGCAAGGAATTTGCCATGCTGTAGGTACAGAAAGCTCCACTCTGACATTAAAACCAATGTACTGTTTCCAGCACAGCTTTAATTTATCCTGAAGTATTTGCAGACACAAGGAAACCCTTTCTCTTTTTTTTTTTTACCCAAACATTCCACCTTCAAGCTCTGTTTGCCAAAAATACAACATATCTGCAATTAGAGCTATTGGAATTGGGGTTTATTTTTATAACATGCCTAGAAACAGCCCAAGAACACGAAAAAAAAATGTATCTAGCCACCTTCTGCCCTTACACCAGAGCACAGAATACTATTTTAATGTTCATTGACTCTTAACATTATTTTAAATGGCAAATTGGAAACTTCAAATCCATATGAAATTAAGGCACTTACCTCAATGTTTTCCTCCCCAAAGTTCTCCACTGCAGCCTCTTCAGAATACCCACAAGCTCCATACTCCAAAGGAGTGAATACAGTAGTTGGAACATTCACATAGTCACACTGTGTGGCATTGAAAACAAAGCAAAACAGCACATAACATCAGCTCAAAAAATCAGCACACTGGGTAGAATTTCAGCAGGCTGAAACTTCAGCCTAATATCTAACCTAAATTTCCCCTTTCAGTTTGTATCCATTGCCCCTTGTCCTGCCACTGCAGCTCCTAACACAGAGTCCCTCTGCAGCTTCCCTGGAGCCCCTTCAGATCCTGGCAGGTGCTCTGAGGTCTCCACGCAACCTTCTCTTCTCTAGGCTGAACAGCTCTAAAAACAGGCTCTAAAAGAGAACAACCTTTTTCATCATGCCCTGTGGTTATGAAGGTGAGATAAGCACCCACACTGGTGCTGCTTGGATAACTGTTCTTTACAGACACTCTCCCTTCCTCCTGGTTTAACCATAAAGTGTAAATGAGTACCCATGTTCCTCCTATCTGAACTAGCATAGCTTGGCTGAAACCCACAGTTGCCCTAGTATGAAACATGAACACTGAATTGACTAATTCAACTTCTCAGGTATGAATATGTGTTGAATCCTGTGCTCAGTTCTGGGCCCCTCAGTTCAGGAGGGATATTGAGGTGCTGGAGCAGGTGCAGGGAAGAGCAAAGAGGCTGGTGAAAGGACTCGAGCACAAGTGCTATGAGGAGAGGCTGAGGGAGCTGGGGTTGTTCAGCCTGGAGAAGAGGAGGCTCAGGGGAGACCTTCTCACCCTCTACAACTCCCTGAAAGGAGGTTGGAGTCAGGTGGGGGTTGGTCTCTTCTCCCAGGCAACCAGCAGGAGGACAAGAGGGCACAGACTCAAGCTCTGCCAGGGGAGGTTTAGGTTGGATATTAGGAAGAGATTTTTTCTGGAGAGAATGATCAGGCATTGGAATGGGCTGCGCAGGGAGGTGGTGGATTCACCATCCCTGGAGGTTTTTAAGGTGACACTGGTTGTGGCACTTAGCACCATGATCTAGATGATCTTGGAGGTCTTTTCCAACCCAGCTGATTCTATGATTCTGTGACTTATTGCTACATTTGAACTTCCTTTGTGTCCATATTCAGTTATAATTAGGACTGTGTATTGCAGTGAAATCTTACGGGTAAGAAGCGAAAAAAATAGTGGAAATAACACTGAAAATGAAGAGCATCACAACTCCTATTACAGTCTATTTAGGGACTGTAGGTAGGTTTTGTAAACTGCCTGTAAATTGGAGTTGAAGCATTTAATGGTATGGGAATGATTGCTGACTTTTAGGGAAGCCAGAGGAGGAAAAACCAAGTTAAATGATCTCTGTTAATTTTATTATCATTATACTCTGAGAGAAAAAGAAACCCTCTTCATGGGAAAAAAAAAAAGAGACTACTGCTTAATCCATAAGGTATTCAGTTCATCCTATACAATTAGCAGAATACATCTGCAGTAATATCTTTGCCAGGGGAAAATTAAAACTACCATCAAACTAATCCTTAAAAGCCTACTGGGTTTTCCATAAACAAGCAGACTTGTACTCTGTATGGAAGCCAGAGCAATGACAGAGTTTTGTGGCAACTGCTTCTTACCTTAGTGCTTGCCCCAGCATAAAGCCTTCGAACTAGCAATCTCCCTGCCTGGATTGCCACTGGTGTGAGTTCCAGCTTGTCCTGCAGTATATCTCCAATAGCATAGATATATGGCACGTTTGTTTGCTCCTCATCGTTGACAGGGATTTTTCCTGTTCTGCAATTGGAATAAACAAGACCAAAGATGTAAGTGTTCTGCTGTAAAGACTGAAGGTGTAAAGAGCCTTGCAGGAGTTCGGTCCTTTAGCTTGAAGAGAAAGGCACATGTGAGAGAAGGTTTTACAAGAGATACATCTCACCTTGAGTGCTGTGGGCACCACAACTGAGGAAGCATATGAAGCTATTGGAAAGAACCCAAAGGACAGCCACAAAGATGGTGAAGGGCCTAGAGGGGCAGCCATACAAGGAATGGCTGAGGTCACTTAGCTCGCTCAGCCTGGACAAGAGGAGGCTGAGCTTCCTCGCAAGGGGAAGTGGAGGAGCAGGCACCAACCCGTTCACTCTGGTGACCAGAAGCAGGATCTGAGAGAATGGCATGAAGTTGTGTCACGGAAGGTTTAGGGTGGATATTAGAAAAAGGCTCTTCCCCCAGAGGTGTTTGGGCACTGAACAGCTCCCTAGGGCAATGGTTACCGCCACAAGCCTGACAGAACTCAAGAAGCATTTGAACAATGCTCTCAGACACAGAGTGTGACTCTTGAGGATGGTCTGCTCAGGGCCAGAAGTTGGACTCAATGACCCTTGTTGGTCCCTTGCAGCTCAGGTTATTCTGTGATTATATAATATGTGAAGTATGAAGGAAATAAGTCATACTCACAATTTTACAGTCTTGGGCAAGAATGTAAAGTAGCGCAAATTTGACCAAAACTACAGGAATTCACGTACTGGGTAAGGAGGTCACCTGTGAAGTTGTAATTCACCTCCTGAATCAGTTCTTCAGTGAGGCATAAATCTTTTCCTCAAACACCTTCTACCACCAGCTGAGCTGTTGACTGGCAACTTTCAGGAAAGACAAGAAGAGACATTCTCCCACTCCAGCTGCAGGACAAAAGATTTTGTCCACTACTGAAACTCCAGTCTGGTGGCTAAGGCAATTTCCATAAACTTATCCTTCAAGGCTTCTACACAGAGAAAGGTCAAGCTGTTACACACCCTGCCTAAGGGACAGCCAGCAAGCTTTTAGCTGGAAGTGTACTGAGCTAATGGAAGTTGTTAATTATTAATATTTCCTACTTCATCAATAAATGAGACAGTGCAGTAATCATGCAGGAAACACATGTAACAGGGAAAACCAATCAGACAGAAAACCACAGACACAGAAACAGTCACACACCTGAGGGA
>NW_008661772.1:0-785 GCF_000695815.1 Acanthisitta chloris | reverse complement strand
TAGCCCTCTGAGTGGTCCTTATAGCCCGTTGGGGGTCCTTATAGTCCCTTGGGGGTCAGTATAGCCCCTTGGGGGTCCTTATAGCCCCTTGAGGGTCTTTATAGCCCTCTGAGTGGTCCTTATAGCCCCTTGAGGGACCTTATAGCCCCTTGGGGGTTCTTTATAGCCCCTTGAGGGTCCTTATTGCCCCCTTGGAGGTCCTTATTGCCCCTTTGGTATCCTTATAGCCCCTTGGTGGGTTCTTATAGCCCCTTGGGGGTCCTCATAACCCCTTGAGGGTCTTTATTACCCTTGAGGGTCCTTATTGCCCCTTGGGGGTTCTTTATACCCCCTTGAGGGTCCTTATTGCCCCTTTTGGGGTCCCTATAGCCCCTTATAGCCCAGTGGTCCCCACTAAAACACATCGCCCCTTTAAGAATTTCCATTGCCCCTTTAAGACCTTAAGGGTTTGATTGACAGCGTCGTCCCGCCCTTCGCTCCCATTGGTTGATTCGCTCCCATAGCAACGACTAGGAAGGGGCGTGGCTTCCACTACTTCCGGGTTGTGCTCAGCCAATCTTTGCTCAGCCAATCAGAGCGCGCGGGGGGCGCGGCCTGCTGAGGCGGCGGCGCCGAAGGCCTAAAAAGAGGCGAAAAAAAGAAGCGAAAAAGGGTCAAAATGGGCGGAAAAGTGGCGAAATAAAGAATTTATCGCGGCGGGAAAGGTAAGGGAGGAAAGGGAAAAGTGTTGAGGGGGAAAAGAAGGGGAAAAAGGGAGGGAAATGGGAGCGGCGCCATCTTAGGGG
>NW_008661771.1:0-818 GCF_000695815.1 Acanthisitta chloris | reverse complement strand
AGTCTTTTTTTGTCCAAGATAATGGGCAGCAGTAGCTTTTCACACATAGCTACCCATCAGCCTCTTCTGGAGGCTGCTCTCTGTCCAAGTATTCCCAGTCATGTCCACACAGATACTTCCATGATTCTTCTCTGGGACTCTGGACTCCCTGGTGCCTCGTGAGCAGCACTCGTGGACTCTCCTGACAAAGGTGCTGCAGAGCTGTAACTCTTGGCATAACTTAGGACTTTGGTTCCCAATATCCTATATTTTTGGTGAATTGGGTGTGATTTCTCCCAGAAACCCCTGCACAATGTTTGTTTTCCCTCTCCCTTGCTCACAGCAATGAGGAAATTCCATTATCCTTCAGAGCTTGGAGCACAAATTCATTGGGTTTTTTTGTTTAATTTGATTTTTGTAACTCATTTCTTGGAAGAGAACTAAAGCTCCTGATCATGTCTTGGAAGAGAACTAAAGCGCCTGAAATGGGTCTGGAGCAGGATGAGGCTCTGAGCAATCTGGTCTCCTACCTAGGGGGAAGTGTCCCTGCCCGTGGCAGAGGGGCTGGAATTAGATGATCTCCTTCGAACCCAAACCATTCTGTGATTCTGTGACGATGTGAACATATATGTCTTAATATTCATATATAATAATTATTTTCATGCAAATATGTTAAATATCTTGATATCAATATAAGCATAAAACACAAATAAAATTACTAGATGATAAATCATCAAATATACTATTAATAATACATATTTTATCTATTATATATATGAAGATACATTTATACCTAGCTATGGCAACATGAAACAAATACATGACACTCTGACTACCTG
>NW_008661770.1:0-884 GCF_000695815.1 Acanthisitta chloris | reverse complement strand
GAGAGGGTTTTGGGGATCCCTGGGGGGATTTAGGGTGCCTGATCGTGTTTGGGGTTCCCAGTGAGGATTTTGGGGGTCCCTAGAGATCTGATGCTTTTTTGGGGGGATTTTCCCTGATTTTGGGGTGACTGGGGTGAGGGTGCCCCATTTTGGGGGGGTTTCCCCCCCATTTTTTACCTCCCTGGAGGATTTCCTCCTGCTCTTTTGGGGGTCTTCCCCCCATTTTTGGGGTGTTCCCCCCATTTTAAAGCTGTTCCCCCCATTTTAGGGGTGTTTCTCCATTTTAGGGGTGTCCCCCCATTTTAGGGGGGTGTCCCCTCATTTTAGGGGTGTGTCCCCATTTTCAGAGGGATGTCCCCCCATTTTAGGGGGGTGTCCCCTCATTTTAGGGGTGTGTCCCCATTTTCAGAGGGATGTCCCCCCATTTTAGGGGGGTGTCCCCTCATTTTAGGGGTGTGTCCCCATTTTCAGAGGGATGTCCCCCCATTTTAGGGGGGTGTCCCCTCATTTTAGGGGTGTGTCCCCATTTTCAGAGGGATGTCCCCCCATTTTAGGGGGGTGTCCCCTCATTTTAGGGGTGTGTCCCCATTTTCAGAGGGATGTCCCCCCATTTTAGGGGGGTGTCCCCTCATTTTAGGGGTGTGTCCCCATTTTCAGAGGGATGTCCCCCCATTTTAGGGGGGTGTCCCCTCATTTTAGGGGTGTGTCCCCATTTTCAGAGGGATGTCCCCCCATTTTCGGGGGATGTTCCCCCATTTTAGGGGGGTGTCCTCCCATTTTAGGGCTGTTGCCCCATTTTTGGGGTGTTCTCCCCTATTTTAGGGGCATCTGTTCCCATTTTAGGGCTGTTCCCCCCGTTTTCGGGGGGATGTCCCCCCATTTTA
>NW_008661769.1:0-440 GCF_000695815.1 Acanthisitta chloris | reverse complement strand
GAGTTGGAAGAGATCCACATGGATCATTAAAGTCCAACCTCAGGGCAATCAGGGACCATCCCAAGAATTACACCATGGGCCTGAGACCATTGTCCAAATGCTTCTTGAACTCTGTCAGGCTTGGTGCTGTGACCACTGCCCTGGGGAGCCGTTCCAGTGCCCAAACACCCTCTTGGTGAAGAAACTTTACCTAATATCCAACCTAAACCATCACGAAAACATCCCCTGCCACAGCTCCAGCTGTTCTCCACATCTTATCACGGATCACCAGAGAGCAGAGATCGGTGTCTGCCCCTCTGTGTTTCCCCATGAAGTAGTTGTAGACTACAATGAAGTTGCTGTTTTCACTCTAGATGGGTTTATCTTGAAATATAACATGAAGAAACTATTTCCATACCAGATCATGTTAGCTTTGTGTCTCAGTTTGAGAGACAGGTGTC
>NW_008661768.1:32715-34810 GCF_000695815.1 Acanthisitta chloris | reverse complement strand
CTAAAATTCTATGATTCTATGAAGTTGCTTTAAAAATGCAGTTCTTACAAAGTGATGCGAGTTTCTCACAAAGACAAACTTTAGCTCCCATAGTAACAAAGCTCTTGATTTCCAGGATGATGATACACTAGAATTAAACAGACTTTAAGCTGTTTATCTCCAAAGAGTGCTCATCTTCGGTCAAAGAAAATCTCTCTATAAAAGACAGTCCAATATGACTAACCAACATCCCTAAATAATAGATGGCTCATATGAGGTACAAAAGATCATCCTACACACTTCTTGTCCCCATCATGGAAAATAATGAGTTCTCATCAGATTTGTTTATTTGGGGAGTTATCAAAAATAATGCTTGCACCCAAATTGGTGTCAGCAATGCTCCGAGTTCCCCTGTATGTGCACAGAGCGCATGGACACACAGGCAACTTACACACACGTACCTTGACATAAGAGGTTTGAAAACACATTTTACCTTCCATTTGCCAGAGACCAAGAGCATGAAGAGGGTCAGTTACAGAAGATTAAGTGACACGTGGAGGCAGGATCATGTTCTGAGCTAATACAGGCTCTCTGTGGTTTAACTACACCCACTACCGAATTCCACATCTTCCAAAGCAGCCTCAAGCTAAACCACTGAAAGATGCTCGAGGAGAATCCATGGAAGGAGTTAACTCCTAATGAACAGTCTGGGCTATTTCCCCATGTAGACAAGCCCTTAGTAAATAGATGCTTCCTGTCCACTCACTTGGCTGGAGTGAGCAGAGATGATTAATGCAGCTATGCATCTTGATAGGCTCCAACGCTCACTTGGTCGTAAAAGGGGAAAATCCATGGCCAAAGAAGGCTGACAGTGAGGGCTGGAATTTCGGTTTGGATGATAAATAGATGCCACTTTGATTCTGCAACACTCTCTAATAAAAACTGAGAGATGGAAGACATCTTAGAAAATGCTAAGAAATGTAAATGAGAAGAGTAGTTCCTTCTCCGAAACAAGCTTTTGATCATCATCTTCCTTTCTGCTCTGAAAGCTAAGGAGCTTGGTCGTTCTGTAAGCCTCAACTGAACTGATGCAATACATTTCTCTGTCACAAAGGAAGGTAAAATAAATAAGGTATGATGACATTAATAAATAAATGATGTTTCACGGTATATTAGCAGGGAATGTAATTCTGTGTAAGGTCAGTTTCACACTAAACAATGAGAAATAGAAATACATTTTCTAGGTCAAAGAATTCGGAATGTATGGAAAAACAGTAAATCATTAAAAAAGATAAATTCATTGAAGACTATGTAAGCTATATGGTAAAACAAGGAGCTGATATTGACTTCTTTCAATGTAATGTGAGATTCCATATTGCTCTTTTTTCTTCTTCTCTGAACTACACACAACTGACACGGTCTTAAAAGTACAAATTGTGATTCTGGTGCTAGCAACAGGACCTAAACCTTGGATGTTTGTAACCAGGCTGCATTTTTATTGACAAAAGGCAGCAGAATCAATATTTGTTACTCCTTAACAAAAACAAAGTCTGCCTGAACTTGTTTCTTTCAGAGATCTTCTTTTTGGCCTCTCCCTCTCCATAAATAAAAGCTTCTAAAGCTGCTCAGATTTTGAATTATTTTAAAGTTGGTATGCTATGCAGGCATGACCACTTTTCTCAGGCAGTCAGGCCACAAGCAGCATTAGCTCAGAGGACACATTCTCTTGACAATCATCTCCAGGAAAGCTGATACTGTATAAAAAAACAAGTACAATTTTGAACCAGCTAAGGTTTCCACACTGAAGCTCCTTCATGGCCAATATGCCTGGGCTTACTCCTGGAAACCTGCAGAAATATGCTCAAAACTTACAGAGTTAAAATACATTGATCTGTAATGCAGGTAAGATGAGCCAAAGATAAACACTGCCAAAGCTTACAGGCTCCTACACCATTAATCAAAAGAAACTTTAAGGCAGAGAGAGGATCAAATTATAAAATCTGAGCTTTAGATCCTGCTTCTGAAATTCGAGATGAATGTCAGAAATAATGGACCTGAAAGTTTCATGCAATGCTCCCCCAGCTGTGGGACAGTTCATCAGGGCAAGAGCAACAGA
>NW_008661768.1:24498-32680 GCF_000695815.1 Acanthisitta chloris | reverse complement strand
CCCCTAGTCCTCACTTCGGTTTCTTCTCTCTGTTTTTGAGAGAATCTATTTCCTAGGTTGGACCCAGATATCTAGCTTAAAAGCACACTCTGAAGCATATTTGGAGCATGTGCTCTCTCCTTCATGAGCAGTACCCAACTCACTAATTATATGCATTCCAATAAAGCTTTCCTCTCATCCTGCCTCAAACCAAGTCTATCATCACTCCTCAGTGAAACCTTAATCCCTATCCATTTCTAAGGTCCATTTTGATTCTTTTTTTCTCTCGCTGACGTTTCAAATTATTTTTTTCATACCTCAAAAGCAGGTAATTTATTATGTTTGCCCTTCTTACTTCAGGATTGCCCTCAGCTCTCCCTCCAAAACATTCATGTCTGGACAAGGATGAAACTTGCCTAGAGGACAATTTACAGACATGTGAGAAGAGCAGTTTTCATGAAAACCAATGTACAGTGAAAAACAACTGCATTTGTAACTAAACAACTCCTGAAGTGGAAAACAGCTGAGTATAATCATGATCTTTTTTCTTTTTATCTTGCTGCAAAAGTTGACAAATAAAACATGGGAAAATGATAAAAAGGAAGTTTCAAAACCACAAAATAAAACATGGGAAAATGATAAAAAGTAAGTTTCAAAACCACCAACTTTATAAATTTTAAAAGTCAAAACATTATTCAAAGAAATAAAGATCTTCCAAGGATCAGATCAGGTGATGGAAATATGTTACCATTACTTCAGATAGCACCAGTTTCTCAGCAAACGTGGTACCAGCTGACATCAAGACAATCTCACCCTGACACTGCAGGTTGGCATGTCCTTCCTGTAAGTTGTTTAAAACAGACAAGTGGAATATACCACTTAATTTTCTAACCAGCACTTGGTGTGGCTGATGATGTGGAGAGGTTGGCCAGTGTTTTTTTCTGGCACAGAATTTTTCCCAATACCATGCATACAATCCTAGACTGTGGCATCAATTTGTTGAGCTGTTTCAAAGATCTTGGTGGGAGTTCTAGTGTGCTCTCACTTGATACATTTTCTATTACCTGTAACTTTCAGATGCTTCCAACTCTTATTTCTCATCTTCTGTTTCCTGAAGCAAACTTACTATATGTCTTTTAATGTAGAGTTCTTCTCAAGGCTTCTCTAGGAACAGTTGAGGGTGAACAGAATCATGCATTTTTTGAAGAAAATCCATTTCACATCAGCCTGATTCTTGCATTTCATATCTGTTCTGTATTACTTTTGTAAGAAAATCATGACTTTTACCAGTGGTTTGCTATTATATTCATGTGCATGTCCATAGCATATGCTGGAGCTACAGGTCAGAGGGACAAAATTGTCCTCTGGAGCTCAGTGAGACTACAGGACTTCTCACATGCAAAATGATGTTCTGCCTCTCCTCTGGCAGGTGCATCTGAAACCTATTTCTTCAAGTACTGATGATGATGATGTCTCTGACAGAGCAGATTACACAGGTCATTACTTCCTGCACACTCAAGAGCTCTTCCTGCTCCATCCAAAGGGAAAGCCTAGAAAAACTAACTAATCTTGCCATCAACCTATCCTAAATTTCAGAAAATGCCATTCACAAGATGCAACCTCCTGTTGTGACTTCTACAAAAACCTTTTCTCCCTAATGCAAAGCAAATGAACTGCAAAAGTATCATAACATTACAGTGTTTTAACAAAGGGCAAACCTGTTGACTCGAAGCTTAGATTTGCAATACAACATTCTGCAGGAAACAGAGGAAATAAAAGGCTAGAGTTCTGACAGTCTTTCCAATCAATATCTTAATTCATCATGGTGTGTTCTGTGAACCTAGGCAAAAGACCTGGAGTCCACTGTGCTGCTAAAGCACCTGCCTGGAACAACTCCAGTTGTGATGCCTGATGCTGAATGAGGCATTTAACTCCAGGCCACTTCACCAAGCACCTGAAACACCCTCTAACACTTCATCATCCTCTTAAGCTGTTCCCTGTCCTACAGAACTGAAAGCAAATTGGAAACTGAGAGGTTAATTTGTTCCTGAAAGGGTTTCTGAAGCTGGATTACCAGATTGCTCAACTTCAGATAGCTACTCCTTAGGAAAGTGGGTGTAACTTTTATTCTCACAAAAGTAAAATCCATTAATTAAGAACACTTCGTATAAATCTGGGAAGACTTCATAATCGCAGTGATTTCCTTACAGGTTTGCACACATGTTTCTTTTTGATACATTTACATGCTAAAATTAATTATAAATGGTTTATAAAGTGTGCCCGGCCCCTATTTTTATTTCACTTGTTCATGCCTGTTTCATAAAGGTTTAATTTTTCATTTTTCTTTTTGGAGTCCAACAAAACATAAGGGAAGATGAGGAGAGCTTTCTTTATGTTGAGGAGCAAAGGTTCTTCATTTCAGTGATGCTGAGGTCTCAGTGAGTGACCACACAGTGGCCAAGACCTTGTTCTATCCTATACCATGAAATCTGAGATTTTTTTTTCCACTTTTTCACCTCCATTAACAGAAAGAGAATGTATTTGTCCAAGTGATGACATGCTGAAGGAAAAAGTCCAGAATCCTAAATTGGTCATTTTGAAGTGAAGAAAGACCGAGGTATTGTTTTTAGACGCTTCACATCTGTTCTCCCAGTGCTGAGAGATTCTGACTTTTACCACCTTTTTTTTTCTGTTGAAGATAGTCTGTTATTTTATTTTTAGACATGAGATTTCCTACTGAAACCAATTGTGGCTTTACAATCTTTGCTGAGCTCCAACAACAGAAAAAGACTCCTTTTGAGGAGACTCTTCAGGTAGTGTTCACCAGAGGCTGCTGCCACCACAGTGGTCAAACTGATTTGAAGCACTAGTTTACACCAACTGCAGTAAGTTTTACTCCCCAGTCTAGCAACATGGTTGTCAAACCAGACACTGTCCTGTGCTCATTCGCGCTCCTTCGGCAGCTTTTGAGCATAACTCTCTTGGTGTGCTAAAGAAGACACTGACATTCATGTCAGTCTCTGGATTGCAGCTTCTGAGTTTCTGACAGATGGGAAACCACCAGAGGAGTTAAAATCCTGTGAATCCACACACAGCTTATAGCCAGTAGCCATCTGGCTGGGGATCTACATAATACCACAAGAGGATGACAAGAAAAAAAAAAAAGAGGCGGTTTCATTTGCACTTCCATTTCTCTTCCCCTTCTTTGTGCTACCTGGTTTGAATATACTTATTAAGCACATTACAAATAGTCTTTCAGCTACTTCATACAGGTTAAAGAACAAAGATATTTTCTTGTTAGCACTTTCCACACAGAAAAAGAAATTCGGTGTTAGGCAAAAAGCCCAACACATGACAACAAATAAAGTTTGTCTCCAGTACCAAAGAAACAGGCAGCATTTGACAAAAGTGTAAGCATCTGAGGAGAGAACACAGAAGGGAATGCACCAAGGAACCCCATTCAGCAGCACTTCCAGTTGCTGTACAAAACCAATTCCAGGCAGCAGTTATAACACAGGGCCCTTAAAGCATAATTACTTGGGGAAAAGATGTGGCCAACAAAAGTTACCTAACCTGTTCAGAGAAGAAAGCAGCTCTTAAACCCCAAAATGTGCTAGGAAGGCTGAAAATCTGTTTTTTGAAAGTATAAGCTTCATTAAAACCCACTTTTGCACAGCAGTGTGTTCAGCTAGCTCAAGCCAGAAAACATGCAAACCTTCCTTACACACAACCCCCTTTTTTGCCTCAACCTGCTGAAATGTTTAGCTAGGCACTTTCAGCCCCTAGCTGCATGCTTGTTGGGGTTTTAGCTTTCTGAAAAGAGCAGATTTCTGATGCAAAGAAAGAGCTGATCCACTAGACCAAGAATTCTTTACCCTGTGTGCTGTGTTGCAAAACTGAGAGCCTATTAAGCAACTTGAGAACAGGAAATAACACTAACAAATAAACTGCTATTCTTTCCATAGCATAGCCACTCAGAGGAGGACATTTGAAACTTCATCTTCCCAAATCAAGAAATGTTTATTCTACTTTTGGCAAGGCTGCTGAATGCTTGTGTGCTCCCTCCTTCTAGTCCCATTGTTTTATGATCCTTCCAGCGAAGCAGATAGTCACACTAGAGCAGATAGGAACATTGAGCTGAACCTTTATTTCATAAAGCTCTCTCCTTCAAAAAAATGTTGTTTTACTGGTCCCAAGATGGTTTGTGGAAATACACTAGTAAGGATGTGGGAATGTACCTTAGATTCCTCCACCTTATCTGGAGTGTCCAGCACCACAGGTGAGCAGTGCCACAGCTCCAGCTCTACCACCACTCTGTTATTTTGTTAATGCTAACATTCAACAGGAAAGGCTGGAAAAAACGATTAAATGCAGACATCTCTTTCTGAGCTAATCACTCCACGCTCCCTTCACACTTGACATGATCTACTCAAGGCCACAATTCATCTTGTTGTGAAGCAGACATTGCAAATAGGTCAGATGAATTAAACCCTGAAATTAACCATTTCTCTCCAGGGCAGATAAAGTGAGATTAGGATGAGGAGTTCATGTGGATTTAAATCACACACTCCAATCAGGCTGCCTGTTTTAAGTAGTGCCTACATTTACCTAGTTTAAAGTCCTGCTTGCAACTGAATTTCTTACATCTCAGCTAAGGGCTGTAGCCACCACATTACTGATTCTTCTGTTACTTTGCCTTTTTTGGATGAAAATTTTGATCGATATGTTTTCAATTTCCACATGGAAATCTTTCAATAACTGAAGATATCTTCATTTTCCCCATCTGCCTAAAGTAAAAAAATGCAGTTGTGCTTTCCATTGAAAAATGTTTAAATAACATACTCAATAACTGCAATTTTTCCTAAGAAAAACCCCAAACAAATCCAGGCAGATTTAATTTATGACCCCAGTAGTATCACTGCAATTCTAGTAAAATGCCTGATTAATGTCAATGTCTGCAATATATTTTAATTTTCAATGGTAATAATGTATATTTTGAATTAATTTTTTCTTGTCAGATTGTGTAGATTTTTTCCACTCTTCTTACAAGAAGTGTAATTTTTATAAATGTAGCTCTCTAGCCACACAAAATGAAACTGCAAGAGCATAACTGCAGGATTTTCTTCAGTGTTGTACAATACCTTAATAGATTAGAAACTGAGCTAAGCAAGAAAATGTATATCCTTAGTTATTTCAAGAGGCTAACTTTCCATAACTTTGACTCCTAGGCCAAAAGGCTGTTTATTTCAGGTTAGTAGTACATTCATTTAAAGTACAAATATTTTATCCCCTTTTATGATGTTGTGGCCTTTGTCCTCTGTATCATACTACTACTGGAACCATCAGCTCACCCTCCTGTCTTTATCAGCATGCAGCTAATCACACCTATTTGGTTAGTCTGAGCTTCATTTCTACAGGCATTGCCTGCAATTACTGCCAAACAGTTCAAGAAGTTCAATAAAAGGAAGCTGCAAACACAGAGCTAGTGAAATTTTTCCAGACTGATGTCTCAGTCTCCAATATTGGACAATAAACACCTCCTTTATTCACAAGGGGAGCATCAATTTGACCTTGACTTTTACGGAGTCTGTAGAAAGTTATCAAATGGAACGTAAAATTAAAATAAAAATAAACATGTTGAAAACACAGGTATGACCTCCCTTCCCAGAGAAGCTCTATTGAAACTACATCTGCAGGGCCAGCAAACAGCCCACTGAGGTATCAGCCTGACCACAGGCTGTGCCCCAGGCCCTTCAAGGACTCCCACCCTTTACAGGGTGCTGGAAAAGCTGTTCAAAACATTTAGATTCACCTGACACCAGCCTGCAGCCTCAGAAGCCATCTTTATCTCTTTCTTTGGTTTATTAAGGGTTAATATCATGTCCTTCTACCTGAAAAAAAGACATGCTAATTTTTCTTGATTTGCTAAATAAGAAGAAACTCTATCTAAATTCTTTCCTATAGGTTTTCCTTACAAAGGAGGATCTCACAAAGGCTTTAACACTGTATATCCTCCTCCTCCTGCATTTTAAATAAAATAATTTAACTTCAGCAGTTGCCTTTTAGACCAAACTTCAGAAACCAAAAAACTAAAGCAAAAAATCAGATATAAAATCCACTTCCATTCTGATGTCAAAAGGAATTGCCTATTTCATGCATTGCTATCTTACCACTGCTTAGACATGCAGGGGGGTTTGCATGTACCATAACAACTGATTTACAAAAGAGCTGGATTCATTCTCAAAGTAACGTGCAAAAACTGTTCAAGTTCATTTCTATCTGATGTTGGATCAGGCAATTTTGTGCTTTTGCAGCTCACAGCATCACCACATCACCAGGTTCTTTTGTTTCAGGCCATGCTGGTGTCCTTCGACACGGCGGCGCAGGGAGCAGTGCTATGTTCTGTGCAAGGGTTTGAGGTGATATGATGACACACAGGAGACTGTGGCCTGCCCCTAACAATTGCTAGGAGCAATGCCTCAAAGAAATTAAGCACTACAAATAGCCACAATGAACCTTACTAATTGCAGAAAGCTTTGCAGGTGACAGAGAAGAACGAGGTCTTCCCAGATGCTACAGGTAATGCGCTTACGTCTTAAATCAGGAGATTTGATTACCTTTCTCTAGGCATGCTTTGCTGCCATCGTTATTAGACTTTATAGCATCAAGTCCTTTTTGAAAACTGAACCACTGTATTTAACTCTATGACCCCCACGGTGAATTCTACAGGCTAAATGCCCACTGTCCAAAACATTATTTACACCTGATAAAATTACAAGTTACTTTCAAATATCTGATTTCTTGATCTTGTTTTATGAAGCTGGAAAAGAAGGTGAAAACAACACGACCTTATCATTTCTCATCTTATTTCATATTCCTAGAGATCTCAGAACTCATTTCTTTTACTACTTCACTTCCAGAACAAACAGAATACACCCCACTCCCTGTCACCTCCCAGACAGGACCCATCACTACTCTCTATACTAGTTATAATTCTACACTTCACAGGACTTTGAAAATTTTAACATTTTCATGTTATAAACTGAAAACATTAACTCTTTATCTCTTCTTTAGGTTTTGGCCTCTCTTATGGTTACCAACTGCAGCAAGATGACTTCCTGCTACAACCCTTTAATCCAAACCCCTCTGGCAGGACCACAGAGGAATGAAAAGGAGTTCCAGAGATGTTTTTTCCCCTTCAGCTATTCTCTTTAAGAGTTATGGATTTTTCTTGACTCTTTGAAGGCATCTGTATTAAATTACCCACACAACACTAATCCTAACAAAACCGAGATTTATTAAAACAAAAAGCAAATGGAATTAAAACAAAATAAATTGTTTGCTTAACATAGCTGAATTTACAGTTCTCATACGTTAAATTAGATAAGGCATAAACCAGATAAGCTTGACTTCAGATAAAGAAAGAAAAAAATGAATCCTGTAGTTTATCCTTTGAAATTAAATATCCTTTCTGACCACACCAGTCAGCCTGTCAATGCCTCTTGCTGCTTGGAGACCAACAATTCCCTTTTTGTCTCCCACAGATATGCTTAATAAACCCTGGTTCAGGTTTCCTAAACACTTCTCCGAACACAAAAAATGGTCTTTGGTAAACAATTTCAGTCTCCATTCTCTGAAGAGTTACACCACTGAGGAAACAAAAAACCTTAATTATGATTTATGACTGCCTTTTCAAGGTCTATGACACAGCTCAAATATTGCCTTTTGCTAACCATCTTGGCTGGGTATCTAGGTTTTGGCTAGACCCATGGGCAAATTTCACATAAGGTACATTCCCTTCCTCTTGCACTTGTCACACGTGATGAGTAAAGACAAGGGCTAAAGCTCACTCTTACAGTCAGCTACATCTCAAAACAAAGTGCAATGGACATTTGAAAAAAATCAGTCTTGGCTGAAGTCTCAAATGACACATCGTTCTTTGTTTCCACCTTTATGGGTTTTGGGATTCACAGATACAGTTTTTTCATGAGTTCACTGTGTCATTTAGTGAGAGGTATTACCTTGATATAAGCAGAGTGTGATTCTTCAACAGCTAGAATAAAAACTGATCTGTAGCAGAAACCTATGCCATTTTGTTAGTATAATGAAAATGGCAAGCTTGTTCCTTCTCACATGCAACTGCGGACACAAGTATGCTGGCAAAAATGGCTTAAATAAGCAGAACTTCTTTCTGTTAAGCAAA